>NC_043981.1:18207737-18260237 GCF_902150065.1 Myripristis murdjan
CGATTTTCTCTAAGATGAGCATGTTTATTTAAAAATAGATTTATGAACAAGCATTATTGTTGTCAAAATGAATTCTGTGGTTTGTATTTTTCTCTCGAGTTGCATGTGTCACATAGAAAACTTGGATTTGCATCTTAAAACCTGCAGAAAAACCTGACGAGTAGCCTGTTAATAATGGTAGCAGGCCAGTAAATTAGGCCTGCACTGGGTTTTCTGTTTTAGTATGTTCACCGTTTTGAAATGAGTGATTTAATCTGATGTGACTCCAGTTGTGCTTCACTGTTAAAATGAAAATCCTCCCTGCAGTTTGAGTGCACACACCTGCAGCTGGTTGCTAATCACAAACCAACCAGGATATAAAACTGAGGAGCATCTCCAGTCCAGACGGCAGTTTTTTGTGGTGCAGTTATGGCTGTGATTGTCTTTACATTCAGGTTGTTACCCAATTCCCCTTAAGCAGGGGCGGATCTAGACAAATATTCATGGGGTGGCAAGAGGGTGGCATGGAGACTTTAAGGGGTGGCAGAAATATATATGCTGATTTAATACCAAACGATCACATATATCAGTATTTGCTTGGAAAACCCCCAAATGAGGATATTTTAACTCAGAAACACTCTATTATTGTGGTACATGAGTAAAGCATTGAATAGAAAACCAAAAGGTGGCATTAGAAATATTTATTTATGCATTTATTTATTTATTTATTTATCAACCCCTTAAATAGTGGGAGTGTCATCTTTTGCTGCATTTACTTGCACTCGGACATTTGAGTCTCGTAACAGCGAGTTTCCGAACAGCCACAATTAAAAAATAAATAAATAAATTGTCTGAAATTGGGGTGGCAACTAGGGTGGCAAGGCCTTTTTCTAGGGTGGCAGCTGCCACCCCCTGCCACCCCCTAGAACCGCCTATGCCCTTAAGGAATCAATAAAGTATTTCTGATTCTGATGCTGGACTGTTTTTGGAAGCTTTACAAGTGTCCTGCAACTTGTCCTGTTTTCTCCCTTTTCTCTTATGCCGGCTTTACACTGAATGACTTTTTGCAGTTGTTGCACTGTCGCGGAAATTTCCAATGTCGGAAGAATAAAATCATGACAGTTTGGGTCGTGCTCCTGTCATCTGGATCTTTTGGTGTGAGGCGGCTGCAAAAGTCAGTCCGAGCTCTCGCAAGGCTTTTTCTCGTCTTGACGTTTGGATAAAATCAAACATGTTTGATATGATTGTAATGAGTTCAATGACATGAATATTTCAGGGTTTTTTTCCAAATCTAACCACTGCACACACGAGGAGCGGCTGTGAACAAAAGCTGCTTCTGTTTTTCTTTGTTTAAATTTCCCATAGTCTCAAAAGGAATCAACATCTCCAAGTCTCTGCAAAATCTCACTGACTTTAGTGGTTTCAACGTCTTTTTCTTGTGTATTCTGGGCATGAAGTTTAGAGTTGCACTTTTTTATTTTGCCAGTTTCAGGTAGTGTAGTTTTGTTGTTTACTGTCTTGGCCTTGGCCACCCTGAAGCCACTGTAAGCTTCCTGTTTTCATAAGGTTAGGGGGAATGTACCTTGTTCCTCTTATGTAAAATAAATACCTTGTTTTTGTACTCCTGTGTTGCTCCACTTCTTCCCAGAGACAGCCACCTTGAAGCCACTTAGGTGGAAACTGAAGGGAAACAAAGACAAAAACTAAGCTGATCAAAGAAAAATTGAATATCTGTTGGGGTTGAAGTTGTCACACCGTCATGAGGACATTCAATATTTGAGATTTTTCAAGATTTTTGATCAGGTAAAGCTGATTTTCATGAAGCAACAGATTCCAATTTGACATGATTTTTACACTGGAAACACTTGTTCATGTTAAAGGAACAGTTCACCCAAAAAAGAAGAACAAATGTCAGGCGGATAGATGGTTAACAAAATCCTTCACCTGTGATGGCCGTGGATCAGTTCTCTTTTCTTTCACCTGCTGTGCTTTTTAAAAACCAGCTTTTTAAATGGTGCACACCTCTGTTTCGGGATGAATTTCTCCTCACATTGTCTGACCCTGATCTGGTTTCCTCGCCACATCGTGTTCCCCTCCATCATATCGAGCATCACGGCCGGGAAATAATGTCTCTGTGTCCTTGCTGCTCTCGGCCCTGACGTTTTCATTTCCAATTCCACGCGTCCCGCTGCCCTCTGGGTGCGACCTTGTTACCTGACACACTGAAGGGCATCGCCAACACATGCACTATTTACACACACACACACTCACCTGTTCTGCTTCATTTCAGTCTTTCAGTCCTCCCTGTGCCCTGATTTTAATTTGAACTTAAGGCCGTGAATAGTTTTTTTTTTTTTTTTTTTTTTTTATCAAAAGAGCAAAATAAATGAATAAATAAATAAAACTGAATGAATGAATAAATAAATAAAATTGATAAATTTTAAAAATGAATAAATGAATAAACACATATATACATAAACTGAATAAATAAATAAATAGATAAATAAATAAATAAATTTTAGAAATGAATGAATAAATAAATTCCTAAAACACATTTAAAAAAAAAAAAAAAAAAAAAGAATTGGCAGCTTCTGTGTGTGTGAGCATTGAAAACAAAACATTTAAAAGGCATCAGAAACAAAGGACTAACAGAAACACTAAAAAAAAGTAGCATAGAAGCAAAAGCTCATTTAAAGGTGCAATACGCAAAATTGTGCACCTTAAGATGATTTCAAATCCAAACTGATGGACTCAAATGACAAAAAAAGTGGAATAAGCGCATAATTTACAGAGTGTGAGTTGGGAGAGTAAATCATCAAATTATATGCACATTACTCGTTTTTTATCAGTCGAGTGTAAGGGCTCTTACTTAAATCAACCTTTGGAAATTTTGCACTCCTCGAACTCTGATTTCCCCTTAAGTTCCCCCTAAAGCAGCTTCAAAGTTTTAAAAAAAAATGTTGTTCATCATTTAGACACATTTCCGTGGAATTCAGCAGGACATGAAACCTCAGGATCACTAGTAGATTTTTTAAATCCATAATGCATCAACACATCCGCCTTTAGGCTTGATGGCACCAGCTACAAATAAGATTTAGCAATAAATCTACACACATCCACTGAAATGAAGGCCAAGAATAAAGATCGCTCTCAGGATTTTAAGAATCCATACAGGATAATTTGCGGGTTAATCAGAAAATTAAATTAACAGCCGTGCAGGTGGTGTCATCGTCCGCTGCTGGTCAGTTTCTGTTTCAGTTCAGATTTTATGTCCTAAAGTCAACCAGCTTCCAAAATAAACTGCCTTTATGTGTGTGTGTTTGGATGTTGAACGGTTCCTGTCTTGTTTTATTGTCTTTTTCTTTCTCTTTAATATTGTGTTTAACTGTAAAGCTCATTGCATTGAGTCTGACTGTGCAAAATGTGCCACAGGATAGAAAAGCTGTGTTTTGTTATTGTCTGTTCACTTCAGCTGCATTGCACAAATTGACTTGCCGGGGCTTGAAACTTCCTGGAGACGGCTAATCCATCACAGTGAGCGTCCTGCCTTCATATATTTTAGTCAAAGTTATTCTTTTCTTGTGTATGCTGACTTGAAAAGTCTGCCGCTGCATTCACATGTTGATGTGAAGCTCCGACATGTGGGTCCTCCAAATCAACTGCAGAACAGCATTGCACTCAAACAAAATAGCTTTGCTGTTTTCTTGGAAACCTTTATTTTTATGCTATTTATCTTACTTTAACTTGAATTATGAGGAAATGCTCACTGAGATTAACAAGAAATCTCTTCTAGGGGAGCGTCCAGGCAGCAGCACAGGTAACAGGGTTGCAGACACACAAGAACATTTAACAAGTTACCAAAAAAAAAAAAAAAAAAAAAAAAAAGGAAATAAATTGTAGAATCATAAAATATTCATCAGCCATCATGGATCACAGAGAGGCGTTGTGAATCAGTCAAAACATCTGCAGCCACACGTGCCTGCCCGCAGATCAGTAAGAATCTAGAAGATAAACAATGATATGGATTTGGCTGCATCATTTAAAAAAAAAAAAAAAAAATCATGGAGGTCTTGCACCTAAACCTCAGACTTTGCAGACTTCTCACCTCAACATGCACCGTGCTTAAACCTTAAATTTAACACAAGTTTTATGTTTCTGCAAATTGATTTTTCTGACTATAACAAAAAGAATGCAAAATATGCCTGCGCTGAACATTGATCAGTAGTTAATACACACTGTATGGACAAAAGCACTGGGCCGCACCTGTTTATCACTGAATTCAGGTGTTTCCTTCAGTCCGGTTGCCACAGGTGTATAAACCCCAGCAGCTAGCCGTGCAGTCTGCCTTTACAAACATCAGTGAAAGAACGTCTCGTTCTAAAGAGCTCACTGAGTTCCAGCGTGCTGCTGTAATAGTGATGTAATGTGCACAGAGCAGCTCCATAAAGGCGTGGCCGGCTGAGTTTGGTGTGGAAGAACTTGAGCGGCCCGCACAGAGCCCTGACCTCAACCCCATCCAACACCTTTGGGATCAACTAGAACGCAG
Organism: Myripristis murdjan; assembly: GCF_902150065.1. Classification (NCBI taxonomy): domain Eukaryota; kingdom Metazoa; phylum Chordata; class Actinopteri; order Holocentriformes; family Holocentridae; genus Myripristis; species Myripristis murdjan. Next base: position 18,212,263 of record NC_043981.1, read on the forward strand.
ACTCTGGTCCAACATCAGTGTGAAGAGTGGAAGCTGTTCTCGCTGTAAAGGGGGACCAAGTCCATATTAATGCGTCTGGATTTAGAATGGGAGGTCAGAAAAGCTCCTGTTGCAATACTTTTGTCCATTTAGTGTATAAAGAGTCCAGCGCTAATGAATAGAAACTGTATTAAGGAAGGGAGAAAGCGGTCTCTAATTCATTTCTACCCCAGCCTATTCAGGAGATTTGAACCAGCAACCCTCCTCCTGCCGACTCCCTGAAGCCGACCTCAGATACATATTTGGCCCATCATTGACGTTTCAATCTATAAACCCTCCTTTCATATTTGCCAAAGGCCATTTTCTGTCTGACATGTATGACAGATAATCCTGCCTTTTGAAGTGAATCCCGTATTGTAGCATGGCAACCCGGCGACTGGAGTACCTATAAATCCTCGCTTCAATGAACCTGGAAGGAAAAAAGACAGTGGCCAGGTTTGATGTCAATGGCACCCCGCTCGCTCAATCAATGCCCCGAGCCCGAGTGAAAGATGAAAGGCCGAGAGAGAGTGAGAATATTCAAAGCTTTTTCAGCGAACAAAAGGATCCCTGTGCTCTCAGACACTCCAGCTAACATCGATCTGTGGCACCGGGCTAAAACTCAGACCTCCGCAAATGCATTTGATTGAACGCCCGACCGAAGAAAGTCGGCTCCGAGCCACTGGCTTCATTACTCTTTCTTTTTTACCGTTATTCCTCTATTTGTCACCGCTCTTTCTATCTCTCTGCTTGGCAATAATTGGTAATAAGCAGAGCAATATTGTAAGGGCGATAAGAGCCGAAAGGGAATAAAAACTAAAATAATTTAATGATTCAAAATAAAGCTGTTGGTGAGTTACGGCTCATTCCAGGGTCAAGTTTTTCTCGTTATTTTATGGATTTTTGGAGCGTGAGCACCACATCACAAAAAAACTTGATGTTAGAAAACCATGCGAACACATCCATGAGGGATTTTTTTATTTAATAAAACTGAGCTATAGGTCTTTGGGTCAATTTCTTCCAAAGCTGATGTCATGTTTTTGAATTGAACCTTTAAATTGTATAGCAGCAGTGATGACCAGGCACAAGGCCTGCCTGCAAATAAAAACAACTTGGCATTCTGCCTTTGAAACCTGAGAAACTTACTTACAAGAAAATAAATGGAAGAAAATTACCATGAAAGTGCCACATAATTAGTAAATGAAAATGTAAAAAATAAAAAAATAAAAAAATAAAATAAAAATAGACTTGAAAATTAGCTCCCAAAAAAGTAAAGAATTACAAGAAAATGAGCAATAAATAAAGAAAAGAAAAGAAAAAGAAAAAGAAAAAGAAAAAAGGAACCTCAGCAACAAATTACAATAAAAGGAAATGTGCAATAAATAAAATAAAATAAAATAAAATAAAATAAAATAAAATAAAATAAAAATGATATAAAATAACATAATATAGATAAAAAAAAAAAAATAAGGCTCTTGGAGGAATCTAAACGCAGTAATAAACCTTCCCTGAACGAGTCAAGGAGGATTAAACGCTGTTTTCTGCTGCCTCTTCGTGGAAATCACTGAAACTAAAGTCGCTTGTAATGTAAAAAACGTTTGAAATATGAAGCGGAACCAGCAAAGTGAAGTGGGTTTTGCGCTGGAGGTCGTCGGTCTGTCGGTGACCCTGAAAACAGCAGCCCAGATGTTTACCTCAACACACCATCAGCTTAATGAATTTGTTTGCCACCGCCTCTTCATTAGACTCCGGGGTTAAGCAAACTTTAACCAATCAGGCTGCTCCTTTAATTGAGCGCCTTATTGGAGGATAGATTATAATTAGACTTGCTTGATGGGAAGTTAATATGCGTCAATTATGCAAGAGACAACAGAAAAACAAAGACAGAGTTCACTCCCCTGCTGATGATTTGTTTGGAGGCTTTTATCAGCCGAGCGGAGGATGACAAAGACGCCCGGCTGGCCTCAATCTGTCTGCCGGAGAAAAAAAATAAAAAAACATATTTGAATATTACATACATTTTTGAAATGCTTTATTCATCTGTGGAGGCTTTGCTTAACGTGTGTGCTCTTCCTTTAATACACTTTCACACATTCACTCTGTTTTCTCCCTGTTGTTTTTTTATTATACATTTCAAAAAATACGTGTAAATTTTAGTGATTCATTTTTGGCTGCATCCCCATATTCCCTCCGCATATTCTTCATCAAATTTCAAAACAAATTGCAAAAAGTCTGATTATTTTGAAGCAAATAATTTGAATTTTTGAACCTCCTGAACTCTGATTTCCCCTGAATTTCCCCTTAAGTTGCTACAAAGTGAAAAGAAAAAAAAAATTTTCCATGTAGGAGGACAGAATCACATCAATATCGTGTATTATGAGTTTCCCATCTGCCTTTAGTCTTTATAAATCACCATTTTTCACTTTGATTTATCCGTTTTAGAAAAGTGCGGTCACTTTTCCAAAGGGTGGATGCCTCAATAACCCCTTGAACCCCTTAAAATTTCCCTTTAAGTTGCAACAAAGTAAAAGGAAAATAAATTAAAAACATGTTTTTCCATATAGGAGGACAGAATCACATACATATTGTGTATTGGCGGTCGAAGAGGTGAGGAGGGATTTTTTTGATCTGGAAATTGTTAACAAACGATGACATGACTTCAGAGGCCTATGGTGCTTTTCCTTCTGAAATTCAACTTTTTTTTCGCCAGCTGAAACAGGATGTTGACGTTTGACAGAGGAGAAGTAAAGTGAAGATAACAGAGACTGACATGGATCCAGGACTTTGCGGTAACTTGTGTCAGACAGATAATCTGGGATTGCAGTTTCAATCTGAAGATCTGATCACACGAGGTAATGGGATGACAAGTGTTAAAGATTAAAAATACAAAATCCAACATGTATTTTGTTTCCTTCAGTAATGTTCACAGTGGAAACCTTGTGCAAAAATCATGAAAAGGTGAAATCTTGATCAGTGGCTGTGTAATGCTGGGAAGAAAATCAATCAGACAACAATAAAATTTTCCTTTTTTATTTTTTATTTCTTTAGACAGAGGGAGAAAGCCCAGCAGACGGCTCATGCAGGCTCTCTCCTCTCGGTTTGAAACGGGAGCTGCAGGTGGAGGCATGTGAGAGTGACAGATGCCACCATGTGAGAACGCCTGTGGTCGACTTAACGCACTTCAAAATATGGCGATAAGCACCGAGCATTCGCACCGAGCCGGCGGCCGGGCCCATTTCCCCCTCCAGACCACATCCTTGTCCTCACCCTCTTCCTCTTCCTCTTCCTCTTCCTTGTCCTCATCCTCGTCCTCTTCCTCATCCTCTTCCTCTTCCTCGCCCTTGTCCTCTTCCTTTTTTTTTTTTTTTTTTTTTTCCAAATTTCAGATAAGATGTCTGGATAATTTTCTTCTTTCTTTCTTTCTTTCTTTATTGCTATATCTATCTATCTGTCTATCTATCTATCTATCTATCTATATGTATGTATGTGTATATCTATATATATCTATGTATATCTATCTATCTATCTATCTATCTATCTATCTATCTATCTATATTTATATAAAGAGAGAGAGAGAGAGATGCCAGGCCATAATTTTATTTATTTATTTATTTAGTCAGAATTTAAGGAATTTGTTTTAACTTTTATTTAATTATTAATTTTTTACTGGTTCTCTGATACCTTTTCTTGTAATTTTTTTCATTTTTTTCATTTTTTTTCCATTTTTTTTTTTTTTTTTTTTTTACTAATATTGCAGTAATGTCGTTCCATGTGTTTGAAAGAAATCTGCTGAATTTGTTCGGCTTTCAAAGGATGAAATGTAGTCAGTATTTTTTTTTTATAATGTTGTTTGGCCTTTTGTATGCGAGCGAGAAAAGAGCTTGAATCAGTCCCAGTCGAGCCTTTTATTTATTTGTTTACTTATTTATTTATTTATGTATTTATTTTTTGTGCCGACACGTCTCAGCTTCAGTTCATCCAACTCTGTCACAGAGGATCTCATCACGGAGGTCAAAGGTCATCGCAGCAGTGCGGAGAAACAGGCTGGAACCGGCTGAGACTGAGGTTCGACCTGCTGGAAAAAACAGATCACACACACACACACACACACACACACACACACGCACACACACACGCACACACACACGCACACACACACTCACACACACACACAGACATCTGTAGCTTCCCATATCTCCTGCAGTCCTATATGGGAGGTTTGTTTACTCTCTGTAGATCGTGTGTGTGTATGTGTGTGTGTGTGTGTGTGTGTGTGTGTGTTCTTCACAAATATAGCCCTGGGATTCCTCTCTCCTCAGTCGACCAGATTACTGCCATCAAAAACATCTGAGCAGGGGGAAGCTGTGTGTATTTCTGTGTGTGTGTGTGTGTGTATGTGTGTGTGTGTGTGTGTGAGCAGTCACAGATAGCAGAATCAATCATGACAGGCTGGTGGGGTTTTGTTGTTGTTGTTGTTTTCATGTCTGATGAGCAGTGCTGGAGTTAAAAAGTACTCAGAGTACTTTTATTTTGGTAACTGCTGAGCCAACATGTTGTAATCAGTTACTTTTATTGTGGTAATTGGTGACCATAATGAAGGTAACTGTAATCTGTTACTTTTTATTTAAAAATGAAGCTGTTACTTCACATCAGGACACTGGAGAGACGTGATTTGTGTTTATTCTGAGAAACAAAAATAAAAAATCTGTGCAAGAGTTTGGACTTTCATGGATGAAACTAAAAGAAAATACAGCTAAAATCATCAAATTCAACTTTCTGAAACGCTTAAAGACTTTTCCCCAAATTATTTATTGCTCTGTTTGTATTAATTTTGTTTTACACACATGTCATCAACATGCACTGATTTATAAAACATTTATATATAATACATGTTTATAAAATACATTATAAAACATTTCAAGTACTCAATGCTAAATTGATTTGTTAAAAACGGACGCCATTAATTTTCGTCATTGTTATTTTTTGTCCTTTTTTGTTTTGTTTTTTGTTTGTTGTTCTGTTTTTTTCTGTATTTTTTTATTTTTTTTTTTATTTTTTCTTGTTGTTGTCCTGTTTTTCCTAATTTTTTTTTTTTTTTTTTCATTTTTTTCTCTTGTTTTTGTCAGGGGTTTTTTTTCTGTTGTGGTCCTGTTTTGTTGTTCTTGTTTTTGTTGTCCTGTTTGTTGTTGTTGTTTTGTTCTGTCTTAATTAATGATGTGTGATAATTACTGACTCCTTTTGCCCTCCGTCCTCCCTTCCAACCTCACATTCTGTATTGTTTTACACTTGAATTGTTGTCACTTTATTGCCAAATAAACCTGTGTACACACTTTTGAAACCTTGTGTGTGTGTGTGTGTGTGTGTGTGTGTGTGTGTGTGTGTGTGTGTGTGTGTTTTATATTCACCAGGCGCTGCAGGACTGGATGTAAAGACGCTTGGCAGGGAAAAGCTTCTATATGTTCTTATCTTCCTCTGATTCCAGCAGGCGTTAAACTTGAGCCTCAGCCAAAAGACAGACAGGCGCCACACACACACACACACACACTCCACTGTGTCTGTGTGTGTGTGTGTGTGTTCCCTGTTTGTTCCGGCGCTGTCATCACGGCTCCAAACACACCACTCGATAACGCCGTGACCTCCCCCAGTATCTGATCTGTCTGTCCCTCATGCTGTCAGCCTGGACTGACACACACTGTATGGAGAGACCTGGCAAGGTGTGTGTGTGTGTGTGTGTGTGTGTGTGTGTGTCCGTGGGGATAACAGGTAAATTGTTGGCTTTTCCGCTTGGCTCCTCCCATCACAGATGCTTCATCAAATTAGGTCCAAAACTCCTCCAGAAGGCTCAGCAGTGATTTAATTATTTAAAGTAATGATCTGTGACATTTTCATATAAATAAACGTCCCTTTTGCTTCTTTTTTATCACTTATCGCCAGAACACAAAGAGGAAGTTTCTCATTTGATCCCAACCTATTTAGTCCACAATGTTGATTTGAATTTAGACAACCCAAGTTGATGTTACACAAGAGGTTTTTTTTTTTTTTTTTTTTGCATAATTCCATCAAAAAGTGTATTTTTTTGCACATAAATGACAAAAGCTGCAGTATATTTTACCGGAATTTGTGCAATAGTCATGAAAATTTAATCTACAGATTTGAGAAGAACGGTCCATTTTTTCCATGTGCATGGACACAAACTTATGACCGCAGATTTTCCTTAAACAGAAGGGGCTACATTTAGGGTTTAGACAATAAATCCACTTGGTTCAGGAGAGGGAAAGGTTGCGTTTACACATAAAAAACCCGGAAACTGGACTTGGTGTCAGTCTTGTAAATGAACACGGGTCTCACTTCAGATTCAAACCTGTGTCACCTGAGTGGAAGCTGTGTTGATTGACTCATTGATGGAGTTTGTGGCTGTTTTTACTTCAATGCAATACATACAGGCACTAAATACTGAAATACATCACTATCAAAATCATACCGGGTCAGTCATCAAAACAAAATCTGCAAAATTCAGTCTGTTCGTGTAATATGGGCCTTTGAATGAATGAATGAATGAATGAAGGCTTTATTTTGAACATGTGAAAAAAACACAATGCAAAAACAATGCAGAATAGTCGAAACAACCAAACTAATGGCGTCACATGGCCAAAAAGGAGCAGAAAGAAGCATATTTAATATTATTATTTAATATTATTTAAATCCTACCCCTTCTCCACTTCTTTATTTTTTAAACCATATATCTATACACCCATAAACAAACGTGTTATCATATTTTATTTTATTTTTACCTGTAGTAAAAATAAATAATGTGAATAAACAACAAAAATAAATAAATAAATAAAATAACAGAGCAAAATATGTATTTACTAATCCCTTTTCCTCCATGTCTATATATATAATCTATAGATCTATATCTATATCTATATCTGTATCTGTATGCACACACATATACATAATATATACACATATCTATTTAACTATATGTGTGTGTGCTTGCATACATATATAAATATATGTAGGCCTATAGACATAGATATAGATATAGATATAGATTGATGCAGAATTTATAATCGATGCAATGAATGAATTGTTGTCCTGTTCTGTGTTTTTCTGTCTTCATTTGTGTTTATTTACTTTGTTGTTGTTGTTTTATTTAATCTCGTCCAGGTGGTAGCCTAGAGGGGATCATGTGTTTGGTCACGCGTTGCTCATCCTGGGTTTATTAGTCTAATATTGTGAGTGTGTGATCGTGATTGTGGTGATTCAAAAGCTTTGGAAAACCTGTTTTACGCCGCAGTTGAGTAACTAACTCCTCGGCTGGTTGTTGGTCTGAACTCCACTGGTTTCACTTTTCCAGTTTGTCTGTGATTCTGTTTTTATTTCCCTCTGAATGTCAGCCAAGTTTCATCTTATCTGGAAACTCCTGATTCCTGTTTGATGCCGAGATGCTGCAGCTTTTCTTACTGTAACTGATGTATTTGCCTGCGAGCTCTGCGTCCAGTGTAAGTACACACACACACACTCACTCACTCACACACACACACACGCATATACACACACACACACACACTCACACCGTAATTCAGTTGGCTCTATTTCCAGGCTCTCTCGTGAACACAATGTACTTTCTTAAAGGGCGGGCGATGCTAATCATATCACTGTGTGTGTGTGTGTGTGTGTGTGTGTGTGCCCGTGTGTGTGTGTGTGTGGGTGCAGCAGATGAACGGTGAGGGATGTGGGTTCACCTTCTCCCGACTGGAAGGAGAAGTGAAACCAGGACACAACATGGCCGCTGTTGATGTTACACCTTGGCGTGGACAACGCCTCCCAACGCCAAGAGGGGTCAAAGGTCGCTTTGCTCGCAGAGACGTGTGGCGAAGCGAGATGTCTCACTCCGCCTGGAATGAGCACAAAGAAGCCTGTCATGGCGCGGTGAAAAACAAGAAGACACAATATTGACATACTTGCTGGTATCTTAGACTTTTTTCCCGGTGATAAACAGCTCCTTTATCCATCTGGATCGGACGGGCAGGGTTACCATGGTTACAGTGGCTCTGTCCATAGACAACCATTGGCATTTTTGACCTGGCTACCCAAGGAGCTTCCAATGAGAATATTTTTGACAAACTGGACATGTTATTCCATATTTCACTCGACAAAAGTGACTCAAAAGTTGCTGAAAATCAAATCCAGATCCAATATATTTTCATGGTTGAACTGGTCACAGGTGAGCTGAGGTGAGCTGAAGTGTGTGTGCGTGGGGCCTGAACGTTCCCGTCGAGTCGGGTCAGGTTTGGAGAAGACAGAAACTCCAACTCTACGACCGGGATTTCTCCTCAAATCCAAAAGCGTGGAAGACGCAAGGAAGGCCGAAAAAGTGAGCGAGCTCGTAAGACCCGCCCACTTTCACCTGTAAACGCCATTGGTCTCCTGACTCGTCCATCTGAATGTGAAGAGGAAGGCACGATTTGTCAGTCATCTCTGTGATTTGTCCAAGTCCAGGAATTTTCACTCTCCCTCTGGGAAAACACACACACACACACACACACACACACACACACACAGGGTGTTTCTCTCCATCCGGTAGAAACTGAAGCCCAAGGAAACAGGAAAGCTTTGTCAATGCTATTCTCACTCCATCTTTTAATGGATATCGAATATATGTTGTCCTAAGGCATAGACTAATTGCAGGTTTTTTTTTTATTTTATTCATATTGAATTTGACTGAAGCAGCCTGATGTTAAATTCATATTTCCCATCCATCCGTTCATTTCAACGTGCAGGCAGCAGGCGCTACACAGACTACAGGCAATGATCAGCTTGAAGATAAACCTCCACAATAAAAAATGTCAGGTTTTACTGAGACTCCGGCTGCTGGCGGTCGGGTTCGGGTTGAATTCAGAGACGATAGTCAGGTCAGATTCATAAAATCAGCAAACAAGTGTCACTGCCTGTTAAACCATCTGCTGCCAATACTGCAAACACAAGCAGGGGGCAGACAGGGAAGTCCCGAGCCACAGCTTTAAGGCCTGAAAATGTATTAATTAAAGAGTTTTTTAAGACTTTTTTAATACCCTGGTTTTGCATAATGACAAAATAATCCTTTCACGAGGCAACAAGGCAGACTGGTCTGCCTTTAGTGCCTCCTGGAAAGATTTTCTGGGAAAATTAATCATTTAAAGCTTTATCGTCGCAGCGTGGGCAAGCTTTGTTTATTTTAAATTCTTGAGGAGATCCCGAGGTTTTCCAGAGAAGCCAAACATGTCCTGCTGAATTCCAGGGAAATGTGTCTGAAATGATGCACAAGACATGGAGATCTTTTTTTCTATCTGATGTGACTCTGCAGCCACAAAACAGCGACACCTTGGCTTTGAATATTTCACTCCGTGTCAGTGTGAAATCAATGAAGCTGCAACCTGTTAAGACACAATGTGGGTGTGACACTGTCCTGCGATATTGGAGAAAAAAAAAAAAAAAAAAAAAAAGTTTTTCTAACTTTGAGGACACATAAAGGAAACTTCAAGAGGTTAAAAAAATTTCAATTCATTCCTTCTTTTGAAAGAAAGACTGTATGGATGGGAAAATGTGTAAATTATATGCGGATATAGATGTTACTTGTGGCCAAAAATGAATCACTAAAGCTGACACTTACATGTTTTTAATGTACATAAACGGATAAAGAATAGATAAATAAGGCCAACAGCAGAAAACAGGAAAATTACAGGTCATGATGTTAATAAATTCAATCAATTTATCAGAGCATTTTCAAAATAAAAGGCTTCAACAGTTTCCTAGTGCTCAAACAGGGCTGCACAGAGGCAGAGTTAAAACTGGGACAGAGAGAGAGAGAGAGAGAGCAGGAGACACACGGTGGGTATATATATAGATATAGATATAGACATAAAGAGAGAGAGAGAGAGAGAGAGAGGCTCATTCTGCTCGCTCGCCCATTAAGCTGCAGCCGAGCAGGTGGAGGGGAGCCTCCACATGAACGTCTGTCCTTTTCTCTGCACAGAAAACCTGGAGAGCAGCGGCGAATAAATGTCCTGAACATCCCAGACTGTGGATGTGCGAGCCAGCCGAGCGTGTCTCCTCTCTTCAAAGACACATAATTATAATCCACAGGTACCTGAGTTCAAAACAACCTATTAGAGGAGGAGGGAAACCTGTGCACTGAGGCTTACCATGCCAATAATGAGATACACACCATCTGAAAACGGCCACAGATGCTCTGCCAGAAGAGCTCGCTTTCCATACAAGTGTTCTGGCTTTTTTTTGTTTGTTTGTTTGTTTGTTTTTTTTGGCAAATTGTGATGTATACAGTCAGAAAAGCTGAAAGGAAAAAGCAAAATTTGATTAAAAATTTGCTCGCAAAAACATCTTGTTATTGCTTTTGCCAGTCAGGAAATTATGATGATGGAGTGAACTGTGATAAAGACACATTTGAATAATGATGGAGGCTTGGCAGCATCCGCCCGAGGCTTGGTTCAGATTTCCCTGCGGGATTTCAAAAGTGGCTCTGGGCGTCCTGAAAAAAAAAAAAAAAAAATCTCCGAGAAATGTCCACTGCAACAAATGCTAAGAATAACTCATTTCATCTCATCTTCACTGTTAAAATCTTGTTTTTTTTCCCCAAGAAGGTAAAAAAATCCACCAGTGGGATGAGATAATCCACTTGTTTTCAATGCTAATCAGTTTATTTCCAGAATTTCCATGAATCAAGTGTCATTTTCTTGATCCTAGTGGCTTCAACATGCATGCTGGAAATAAAAGAAGACCACACACATTCACATACACTTTATTTAGGTTTATTCCAGACCAGTGCTTCATCGAACCCCTGGTCAAACGTTGGTCTTAGCAGCGAGTTAGAGTGTACAGCCGTCCTTTATTTCTGAAATTAACATTTTCTGACATTGTATATACAGCCAACACCTCCTTACTGAGGTGCCAGTTCTCATTCTTTCTTTATTGTTGTATTAAACTTTCTTAATCCCAGAAAAAATCCTGTAACAAGAGAAACTGCAACTGGAAACAAGTGGGATTATCTCATCTCATCTCATTCCACTGGGAGATTTCTTACCTTGTTTGAAGAAAAATAAGATTTTAACACTGAAGATGAGGCTTTTTTATTTAAAAGCATTCTGCTTCTAATTTTTTGTGAGTCCAAATCTGAGCAACCTGGTAATTTTCAAATTAGCTGATGCCAGCTGCCTTTTAAAGGACCGCCCCAGTGATTCTGCATGTTTAGTGTTTAATATCTACAAAATATGGAAACTTCACTGTTCCTGCTGATCTCCTCCCAAAGCGAGCAGTGAGCATCATTTCTCCTCCCTTTCCTCCAGCCGTTGGTTTCCATTCATTTCACTACGACATGAAAATGAACTTTCAGACACTTCAGACTTTCTTCACTCTCGAATAAAGTCCTCCACATGAGTTTTCCTAAAAGCAGCAGCACTGTTGGGTTTCGGGGTGGAGTGAAAAAAAAACAAACAAAACACTTCCTCCTCCACCAGGAAAAAAAAAATAGTCCCTCCGGATGAAACGTTTTGCTGTCTAAACCAAAATTCACATTTTGATTATATGCTGTGAAATCTTTTGTTCCCTCTGAATGACTTGCAAAATGATTTGTTGACCTGTAAATAATTAAAAAAGCCTATATTCAACTGGCTAGATCATACTAAAATGTAAGAAATATCTATCTATCTATCTATCTATCTATCTATCTATCTATCTATCTATCTATCTGTCAGTGATCCATATTTGCTCTTTTCGTTCCTTCAGTGCTGCTGCAGTCTGTCTCGCCTGTTCAGTTCGTCTTTCCTCAAGTCTGACTGACTGATGGGTTTGTGACAAGTAGAATGGATATGCACGCACACACACACACACACACGCATACACACACCCACACACCCACACACACCCACACACACACAGAGCCTGAGGCTGAACGATGCTGACAGCTTTACAGCATTTACTTGTGTATCTGCAGAGACCTGATTTAAAGACTCACGTGTGCACTGAGACATGGTGATATGATGAAAGAGTGTGTGTGTGTGTGTGTGTGTGTGTGTGTGTGTTGAGGGGATGTTTCTAACCCTAACCCTCATTTAAAGGTGCTATAAAGTCGAGTTTTTAAACGCCAACATGTCAAATGTCAAATCAGCTGTGATATGTTAGTGTGCGTTTTTCTCCACATTAAGACTACATTTCCCATCATCCCCGGTGCCTCCTGCCCCCCTCCCCCCACCTCCCTGAAGAGGATCAACATGTTGGAGGTGATTTCTCACTCCTTCCATCGGAAACTGTGAAAGCCATGGCTGCATTTGCTCTAGAACAGCGCCCTCTACCTGCTTTTGTGCCGTAAAGCAACACGGCAGATTTGTGGTAAAATGTGGCGGCGAGGCTGCTAATACCTTCTGCAACTATTTCATTTGTTTAAAAATAATAGCACCAATGCATCTTAATTAAAAAGCTAATTAGTTTGATGTGTAAGTGTTGCATTGCCCTGTCGAGGCTTTGTGTTTTGGCCACTGTCAAAGTCAAATGAGCATCAGGGAAACTTTGGTTTATCCACCTTTTAGTTTTAATTTGTGCAGCTCATAACCACAATGACAGGCTCGAGGAAATCTTCATATCAGGCCCAAGTGATAAAACTCAAGAAAACTGAGAAAAAACTCACATAATCCTCAGGAAGAAAACTAAATACTCATACTAATTCATAGCAAACATCATGGTAGTCAACCTGTTGCAAGTTGTTGCAAGTTGTAAGAGGAGAAAAAGGCAAAATACTGTTTTTCTGATTATTTATTTGGTTTTTGTTCATATTTCTGGTTATTTTCCTTTTAACAAGCAGCACCAGGTCATAGTTCATCTTCTCATCACACATGCAGATACTCCCTGTTTATCTTAAATTATGTTTTGCATTAGAAGTTGAACTCTTGTAATAAAAAAGAGGAGGTAGTTCTCAGATGTTTCCTATTTCATGACCCCTAGGAACATTTCTGTTGCAGTTCATTTTGTCAATTAAAACTACAACTAAAAGTAACCTCCAACAACACTTTTTGCAGGACGAACACAAGGCCAAAACTGAACAAAAATGAACCTCTGCTGACAGAAATTAATCGTTATGTGTTGTTTTATATATTATTATTAATATTTCAAAATAAAAAAGCAAAATAAATAAATAAATAAAAAATGACTCAAACCAAGCCAAAATTGGCTATCAAAATAAATAATTTTAAAGAATTAATTTCTTAATTTGGTGACAGTTTCGTGAGCAAGTGATGGGAAATAATATCACCAAAAATTATCACTTTTCATTTTTTATTTATTTTTTTTTATTTTAGTGTTTATTGTTTTAAAATTAAAAGAAATGAATAAACAATTAAATAAAATAAAATGCTTGTTTTCCCACATTGCATTTTTTTTTCTGTTGGACAAGCAAAAAAAAAAAAAAAAAAAAGTTCCATTGTGCAGAATTCACAGCTCATGCAAAAATTAAAGGTGCAGAAAAACAAAAACCTTTAACGCTGCACTGCCCTTTATGTTATAATTCACATGTGTGATTTTTGGCCAAGGCGCCTGCTGTCCCCGTGTGACTCTGTGTGTATTCGTGTGTGTGTGTGTGTGTGTGTGTGTGTGTGCTGGCAGGCGGGGCTGAGGTCACTTCTTATAATAATTCATCTCTGGAGGTCATCTGTCAGGGAGAGATGTCACTGAAAGCAAAGCCTCGGTCCTCATTACATAAACCACCGTTTTGGATGCGCATTTTGTTACTAAAAGAGCTTCGACCCCCCTCACCCCACCCCACGCCCCTCCCCCGTCCCACCCCCCTCCCCCTCCCCCCTGTTTGTCCCCCTTCTCAAAATAAGATCCCTGTCACCCTGTCGCCGTCCAGCTTGTGTCACCCGGCGACCGATGAGCTAATTCCTACACACTGAACTCTGCAACAGAGGCTGCTGTGAATATTTGTGATCAGAGAGCGCCGGGATTGGCCGGCGGTGATGTAATGCACCTGATGAATGCGTTTGGCCCCTCCCCCTCCTCCTCCTCCTCCTCCTCCTCCTCTTCCTCCTCCTCCAGGCAGTGGGCCAGACAGTATGAGCTCATATGTCCTTGGGAAAAAGAGGAGGCGGGCGGGCAGGGAGGGAGGAGGAGGAGGGGGGGCGTGTTTCATTCTTAAGTAGCCCCTTGACAAATGGAAAGGGACTGGGCCCTCTTTTTTTTCTATTTTTTTTTTTCATGGCACTTCAGAGAATAAGAGTGCTGATCTACTCGGTTGCATTTTCATTTACGTGCCAGGCCTTTTTTTTTTTTTTTTTTTTTTTTTTTTGTCTGCAGAATGTGCCTTGGCTTCCAGATCAGCATCAACCTCTGCAAAACATCTCCATCTTAACAAGCCAGATTCACATCTTGTTGTGTAAAAGAGACATAATCCCACTTGTTTTCTGGTGCAGTTTCACTTGAACGAGTTTAAATGTGTTGAAACAAGGCAGGATAAGGCAGATCAGCCCACTCGGATCGAGAAAATTACTTCAAGAGTCGAGAAAATTCTGCAAACAAGTTGATTTAATGTTGGAAACCAGTGGGATTATCTCATCCCACTGGCTGATTTTTTACCTTGTTTGAAGCAAAACAAGATTTGAACACTCAATATTAGATCAAATGGCAAAATTTCTATGTTTACAAGTCATTCAGTCTCATATTCAGTGTTCAAATCTTGTTTTTCCGCCAAACAAAGCATAAATTCTGACAGTGGGATGAGATAATCCCACTGGTTTCCAATGGATTTTAAGTATAAATGTGTTGAAACAAGGCAGAATGAGGCAGATCAGCCACCAGGATCAAGAAAATGACACTCGATTCAAGAGAATTATGGAAACAAGTTGATTAGTTTTGGAAATAAATGGGATTATCTCATCCCACCGGCAGATATTTTTACCTTGTTGAAAGAAAAACACGATTCGAGCGCTGCCGATGAGACTCAAGGACTTCTTATTTTTGGCGGCGTGTTTACACAAACACAACAATCATCAAAGGAGCTCAAAGGGTCATGGCTGGAGTGATTTCACCGATAAAGGAGTTTAATTCCAACATACTTTACAAAAAAAAAAAAAAAAAACGCCTCAAGTTCATCCTTCAAAATCCCTAAATGACACGACTTCTCACAGACTGTGTGCAAGGCATGTGAACGTACTGTGTACATTTGCACCTAATCTGTATTGCTTTGAGTTTGTGTGCCTCTTCATTTTTTTTTTTTATTGATATATTACATTTTAATGGCACACTTGTACTTTCTTTCCTTCTCGATCCTCTTATTTTTGTTGCCACGACGACCTCGTTTCCCTGCAGGGATCAGCGAGGTTGAGTCTCATCTCAAGTGTTTTCATTTTTTTTCCACCAAAAGGCTGAAATTTCAAGTGCCGTCATTTTGATTTGGAGCGTTTATTCACTTTTCTCACTTTTGTCAAAGGGCTCGTTTTAAGTGGCAGCGTCGTTTCTTCAATTTTCCTCCTTTCACTGTCTGGGAATTAAATATTAATCACAGTTTTACATTTACAAAAACGCTGAAAAATTGGTGTTTTGCCAAAGTTGTATTAAGAAAAAAAGTTATTGCCCGAGTCGAGTTGAGCAAATCCGACCACAGTTGGTTTATGATGTAGGAATCTGGTTTTTGGGGGTGGAGCTTGAAGTGCTGCCAGCCAATGAGAGGCGGGCAGGAAAAATACAAATTTCCATAAACAACCTGTCCTCTTCAGGTGGGTACAGGAGAACAAATCAATGCAAGCACTCATAAATGATCTCAAAACAAACAAACAAAAAATCCTCAAGGTTTTTTTTTTTTTCACAGCCCCGAGAGCATGCTATTTTATTTTATTTTTTTATTTTTTTATTTTTTGTAAGAAAATTGAAAAACATCTCCCTCAGAAATATGGCTCAGCTTCCACGGCCACACAAAGCAACAGACATGCTGTTTATCAGAGGTCGACCGATTTATCGATTTGGCCCATTGATTGCCGGTGATCGGTACTGGTGGAACTTGGCTTTGATTGTGGCTGACAGCTAGGAAGTAAAATGACCAACCATAACCCTACAAAAAAATAAAATAAATAAATAAATGACTCTGTCCTTGGGCAAAGGGGTTAAGAATAAGTCACTTAAATGTTTCATGTATGAATAAACATTTGAATAAAATAATTGTTTAAGTGCTCTAAACGATAATTAGACAATCTTATACAATAATTAACTTAATTTTGCAAAATTTCAAATAATAATAATATCATGATCTTATTCTGACTGTAAACCTCAATATTGCAGAAAAACTCAGAAAAAAATTGCAGAAAAAATTGCTCCAAAAATTAAAAGAGCTCCCACCCACTGAGTTATTTTACATCCTAGATTTTTTTTTTTATTTGCCAGATTTATTTGTTAATTACTTTGATTTATTTTTTTATTTATTCATGTATTTAGATATTTATTATTTTGACTTGGACATTCAGTTTCTTCATAAAAGTCAAAGATTTTGCACTTTCCCTCATTTCTGTCAATTTTTTTTTTGTTTTTTTTTTGTTTTTTTTTTTGCTATGGGGCAGGTGGGGGAGGTGAAGGTGTTATATCAGCCAATTAATCAGCTATGCCCCAAACTCTTGTTATACATATATTTTCATTACATCTTGTCTTAAAAGGGTGCAGTATTTTTAATTAGTATAACTCAAGCTCCTTCCCCAGTGTAATAAATTTGAATTTAACAACAAAATAGAATGCAAAAACTCAAATGAGCCCTGATGTTTTATTCATTTGCATTTCCAAATCATTTGACACTTAAAAATCACGCCTCCTTGCACTTTACAGGCACTTAATTGTGTCATATTTTTCTTGTTGCATGCATTGCCTTAATTTAAAAGCTTGTTTACGAAGCCGTGTCTTAATTTTCCTGATGGTTGGAATAGTTTCACCCTCCTTCATCTCCCCTTCATCACTGCAAACGGCTTTGATAAAGGTGTAACAACAATCTCACCTGAATTCACCTGATCAAGGTTATAAGAGACTCTTCTGGAAAGCATTCATGAACTCACCACACTGATCAATTCACTGGAGTATACGTGATACTTGATATTGTAAAGGCCTCTGTGTGTGAGCAAATCAACGGAGAATTAGAAAAAAGCACAGAAGTTTCATGGACACTTTGGGTCAAGTTTCTGAAGAAATGACACACATGGTTTCTTTAAAAAACGGTCGGTAACTGAAGTCTCCGGCTGACAAAGTGATAGCTCCGTTACAGAAATGGTGTCCTTGATATTCGAGATACTGGATGAAATTCAAAGCTGAAAGAAAAAAAAACATCCACAGCCACATAAATGCAACACCTTTTGCCCTGCTATTATTTTACTTCCACACAATGATGCCATTCAAGTGTTAAGACTAATACAGCCTCAGAAAGTGGAGAGGCACTCACTCTGTGTATGAGATGATATTTGTTCAAACACTGACATCTGGTGGTCATTATTAGTCACTGCAACTGCCCTAAAACAACAAGAATAACTGTAAGAAAATTATAATCAGAGCTGATCAAAGCTAATGGCAATAAGATATAAAATAATAATAACCCATAACTTATAACATACCACTTGGAATATCTATTTTTGTTTTTATTTATCCATGTGACATCCGGTTGATTTTGTATTCATGCACCACTTGGTGATGAAGTACGAAGGCACTCTGGGTCATTACTGCCCCCGTGTGGACAAATGAAATATTGCTTCTGAATGGGCAGAGAAATGCAATTAACTACCTACCATGAATAAAATAAAATAAAATAAAATAAAATCATAATAACAACAACAAAACAGCAATAATATTAATAACAAAATAATAATAAAATATACAATACAATACAATATAACAATACTAAAAACAATAAAACAATAAATTAAAATAAAATAAAATACAATATGCATCACTTAGTGATGGAGGAGAGAAGCACTTTGAGACATTACTGCCACCTTGTGGCAAAACTAAACATTGCTTCTGGCTGAAACTGGTTTTCTGGGTTGGAGGTGAAGGTGAGCAACTGGAATAAATGAGGATTATTAGTTTAGCAGCTGAACCAGAGAAATCAGAGGAGGATACTGTAGATTATAATCTGTCTGAATTGGGGTTTAATCACTGAAGGGGAAACCCCCCCCCCCCCCCCCCCCCCCCCCCCCCCCCCCCCCCCACCAAAATAACAACATTAATCAGAATATCTTCTGTACATTTTTGATTATACATGTACAGACACAGAGGAAAAAAGGACGACTATATTTTAATAGAATGTAAGACCTGCAAATGTAAACGTGAATAGAGTGAATGATATTTGAATGCCTCTTTTGTTGTTTAGGCAAGTAATAATAAAATATACAATACAATACAATGCAATATAATGATAATAAAAATAATAAAATAAAATAAAATAAAATAATAATATGAAAACAAGAACAAAACAATAATAATTAATATTATAAAACATTAATAAATAAAATATAAAACAATATAAAACAATACAATACAATATAATAATAATAAAAACAATATAATAATAAATGAAATTAGAATAATAATATGAAAACAACAACAGCAAAATATCAACAACAAAAATTATAATATTAAATAATATTAAAATTAAAAAATACAACACAATACAATACAATATGACAATAATAAAACAATAACATAATAAATTAAAATAAAATAAAATATAATAATAATACGAAAACAACAACAACAAAACATCAACAGCAATAATAATAATATAAAATAATAATATAATAAAAATACAGTAAAATACAATAATTATAATAATAGAAACAATGAAATAATAAATTAATAAATATATATTTTTTAAATTTATCCATGTGACATCCAGTTGATTTTGTATCTATGCACCACTTACTGGAGTTACTTACTAAGTTATGGAGGAGAGGCACTGTGGGACATTACTCTCACCTTGTGGCCAAATTAAATATTGCTTCTGACTGAAACTAGTTTTCTGGTTTGGAGGTGAAGGTGAGCAACTGGAATAAATGAGGACAGGTTCCAGGGGAATGCAATTAACTACCTGTCATGAATAAGATAAGATAAAACAAAAACAAAAAAACAAAAACAAAAACAAAAACAAAAACAAAAAACAAAAACAAAACAATAATAATATAAAATAATAATAAAATATACAATACAATACTTTGTCATTTTCATAGTAACAGAGTTATACAACATAATAATAATAAAACAATAAAAGAATAAATTAAATTAAAATAAAATAAAATAATAATACAAAAACAACAACAAGAACATGGACAAAACAGTAATAATAATTATTATAAAATATTAATAAAATAAAATATATAATACAATATCATATAATGCAATATTATAATAATAAAAACAATAAAAGAACGAATTAAAATAAATAAAAATACAAGAATAACAAAGCTACAACAAAACATCAACAACAGCAATAATGATATAAAATAATAATAAAATAATACATACAATGTACGTCTGTGTGCCTCTGCGCATGCGCCGCCTCCAGCCCAGAGGCGCTAAAACCCCTGAACTTCTTCAGTACAAAGGTTTGGCCTATAGAGGTAGGACCTCCACCTAGATTTACCTTTAAGAAGGTTTAAACGTGTAATTACATAGTTTTTAAAAGTCGGAAAATAATCTTCACGCTTCATTTATCAAACATCGTTAGCCGTGTGATCGTCTGTTGTCTGTAAATTGAGTTTTTTCGAAGAAAATTGCCAAGAAACTACAAGCTAACAGCAACCTGTTTACAAACTAGCTAGCTAGGTTAGCCGGCTTTCTCCATGTTTGCATTTATTTTTCTTTGTTTATTTCCTCTCTTGAAGGAAACCCGCCACCCCTCACCACTTCCAACCTCCTCATAAAGGATGTTATTCACCCAGGTATGGTTTTATAGTTTTCATTTGTACCTTTACTGATAATCTGTGTTCGCAAGGGCGAGGCATTTAAAATGGTCCGACCTGATGTGCCATACAAATAAAAGCATACACCCGGTAAAATGAAGGATAAAATACAACAGTTTAGAAATTAATGGCTTTAAATAGATAGATAGATAGATAGATAGATAGATAGATAGATAGATAGGTATATTTTATTGATCCCATACTGGGAAATTCCCTAAATTAGTTAAAGGCAAGCACAAAAATAAAAGTTTGGTCACAGTTTACAATAACAATACATGAATTAAACATATGTTAACACGCTAATGTATGATATGTATACTAATGATAACATTATCCAGAATTAATAATGTTTCCACCTTAACTAACCTTGAATAATCTTAATTATAATGTACTAATACCTAATAAACTAATACTGTTAATTATCACCATGAGTTGATGTATTAATTAATAGCAAAGGGTGTGTGTGCTTGACTTGCTAACACACTCACACTCTCAATATCACAAGCATTGGTCCTCCTTTTGTAACTGTGAAAGGCCATACCACGGTAATGTATGTGTTTATTATTACAGTTACTTGTGCACTTCCTTTGGGGGTTGTTTGGCCTCTGGGGGGCGCCACCATCAATTTGGTTCACATCATCAGAGCTGATTCTTCACTGAAATTTGAGTCGTTTTGCTCATAATTGTTGGTCTTATTTACAGTATGCTCTGTTTAATTGAAATTTTATTTTCAGTGTCATCTATTTAAGTTAGTTTGTTTATCTTATTTATGTAAATTAATCTTTAGAAAGGGAAGCAAGCTGTGTTTCTAGCACCAGCGCTGATGTTCTTGTACTTATTTATGTCTTTATTTTAGTTTTAGTTTATTTTTTTACTCATTTATTTATTTATTTTTAACCTCTTAACCCTGTAATGCCAAGTGATTCATATTTGATACACAGGTTTCTGAGACCTTGACATCATCAGTGTTATTAAAAAAAAAAATCTTCAAAAGTCTTTATTCTATTCTCTTTTATTTAACTTTATTATATGTTTCTACTGATGCTGCTGTAACACGAGAATTTCCCTGGTTGGGATCAATAAAGTATATCTATCTATCTATCTATCTATCTATCTACCGTATTTCACCAATTAATCGCCCGGCCGCAAATAGCCGCCGGGTTCTTATAAACGCCTGGGGTCTGCACGCATTTTGCGTATTAAACCCCCACCCGAATAACCGCCGGGGCGATTATTTGCATTATATTGAGGTAACCCAAAATAAGGCTGTTCACCTTATTTTTGTAGAAGTAAACAGTTAGCCGCACAATAACAGTGCGGCACTTCCGTTTTCTGTCAAAATAAGAGCGCTAGCTAACGTCAGAACAAAAGGGTGTTCCGTAATATTAAATCGACCAACTGAAAATATGTTGGACAGTAGCTGTCATCACGATAATGACGTGGTGCAAAAATAAATAAAGGCCTGCAGCGAATAGCCGCCTGGTTCTTTTAAACGCCCGGGGTCCAAGTCGATTTTACATATTAAACGCCCGGGCGATTAATTGGTGAAATACGGTATCTATCTGTCTATCTATCTATCTGTCTGTTTATCTAAAATCTTGTGTACTGTATATAATGTAATACATGTCTTGTGCCCCCTGGTGGATTATCCATGCGCTGCAGCCCCGGAGACAGCTAAAATGAAAAATAAAATTTTTACCAGTTTTGAAAAGAAGTTAATGTGATGTGATGCAGCTTCAATGGAGCAGATGCAGAATGTGTGTATGACAAATAAAAAGACTTATGTTTTAATTTTTTTTTTTTTTTTTTTTGAGGCAAAATGTAAAGGAAACAGTCCTATTCTGGATATTTTTGTTTGTTTAAAAAATGCTGTGCACAGTAAATTGCATGAAATATGATACAAAACCCATATACGTATTATTTAATTTTTTTTTCTTTTTTTTTTTTTTAAATGTATCAGATTGTACAGTGAACATTTTCAATATATTCAACAATGTGCTTTTCATGTTATTGCTTTACAAATTACTGAAGGTACAAAAACAAGATGCAGCATTCAAACTAACTTAACTTAAGTCATGTGTAAAACCTGCAGCCGAATACATCAAGTTCACACCCGATCTGTGGAGGATTCACTTTACCAGCGGTGGACAGAGTACTACAAACTGTAGTAGTACTGTTACTCTGCTGATATTTGACTGCAGTAGAAATAGAAGTACTGTTCCTCTGCTGGTATCTGACTGCAGTAGAAGTAGAAGTACTGTTCCTCTGCTGGTATGTGACTGCAGTAGAAGTAGAAGTACTGTTCCTCTGCTGGTATGTGACTGCAGTAGAAGTAGAAGTAGTGCAGTAAAAATGTCCTGCAGTAAAAGTCCAAAGTGTCTCATGTCAAATGTCCTGGCAGTAAAAGTGACTGAGGTCCTTTT
The DNA here is from genome assembly GCF_902150065.1 of Myripristis murdjan. NCBI lineage: Eukaryota > Metazoa > Chordata > Actinopteri > Holocentriformes > Holocentridae > Myripristis > Myripristis murdjan. Next base: position 18,234,674 of record NC_043981.1, read on the forward strand.
TCCAAACAGTAACTGTGTTAGCTGGGATCTTTGAGAAAAAGGAGGAGAGAAAAGGAGGAGAGAACACGCTGCACACTACATGCTTTTAAAGGGACATTACGCTCAACTGAAGGGAAACTTTTGTTTGGACCGCAAAAAGGTGGAAAAATAGGGCTTGAAAAACTTAAAATTACCACAATTATCCTCTAAGATCCTAGAATTTAACCTCTTTTTGGGAATTTTAAGTTTCATTTTGATGGGATCTCTTTTGCCTATTCGAAAATGAACGACAATACGGAGAAGAACCAAATCATTATGCTTTTCAAAGTAAAGCAGGTAAAATAAGCTCCTAGTTGACAAAACATGACTTTGATTCTGGATTTTGAACAATTCAAGGGCGTTAAACTACCTTTTCTTTTCCTTAATGCATACATGATGGTGTAAAGATGACCTCCAGTGTGTGCCTTTGAGCGACAACCCTGTCCCCTACATAGAAATTGAAAGTTATATTAAGGTTTTTATGGCTCCATATCTGCCACTATTTTGATTCAAGTTATGATTCAAGTTGAGATTATAGTGCTTAACATGTTTTTAATCTCAGGATAATCATTACCTCCAAATCACTGCTGCTATTTTAGTTTTACATTATGGGAAGGCACAAATATATATCTGTTTTTTGTTGTTGATTTCACTTTTTCTCGTGCAGTGGTGGTGCACCACAGAGGAAACACTGACCTCTGAATTTGTTTTTGGCTGTTCTTGGCAAAACACATCACTGCCTCAAGTTATGAATCTAAATGGAAGTTGGAGAATTTTTATTTTTTATTTTTTTTTTTTGCATTTTTGGCTGTTTTGGAAATTGTTAAAAAACAGCAGCAGTGGGAGCAAGCTGAAAAAAAAACTATTTTTTGGTTTTAAATATCTCAGGGACTTAGGTCATGCTTGGGATGGATAAATAAAGAAAACAACCTGTAAGCTCAACCTTGTTTTCTTTGTTTAAATGTTTGGCTTGCTCACATCTTTGTTGCAGCTTTTTCCAAATCCTGGTGTTGTTGCATGAAGTTTTATTCCAGAATGAGATTCTCTTCATTTCAGTTCAGCTGAGAGCGACCCAGAGATGTCTGAGTACAAAACAGCCTCGTTTTGGGCAATTTAATCATCTGTGTTTTTGTAATAATGGCTGACGTTTTTCCTGTTTGAGTAAAACCCTTTCATCCATTTAAAGGTTCATTCTTTATTTAGGATGAGGCTCTGCAAGAGGGTAAGGCGACTTTTGGCTGGATTAGCCCATTATAGAGATGTATTTTGCTTGAAAAACTACTATATTTTCATAAAATGCACCAACAAATCATATGCACATTCCTTTATGCAAAACATCTTATTTCACTATGCAATTACAGCCTCCTCATTTGTCCTGCTGCGTCTTAACAAAATTGGTAATTTGGTAACTGGTACCTTTTGTCATTTTTTATTTCATAGACTGTGCACTTTTGAAAATGGACTTTTGCATTTATCCACTGAGGCAAAAAATTACTCATTCAAACACGTTAATGAGAGTTTCATTCAGACAGGACGTAGTTGTAGTATTTTTATTCAGTCATTGCACACAATACAATATGTATAAACATCATGTACAATATACAGTCTGTTATACAATAAGTACAAACAGTTGAGACAGGTTTCCGGAAGCCAATTACAAATGAAATTTAAATAATGACTGAAAAAGCACCGAGAGAAGAATAATGCTTGTATTTGCCTGCCCTGCATTCTTAAAAAATTTATGCTACCTTCCAGAAATAAAAAAAAAAGCTTGAAAAATAGCTTTATAAACCATTCTTTTGTAAACCACAAGTGAGTTGCATATTCTTACATTTATAAGCATTAATTATTAACTTAATTTATTAGCGTTATTCCCCCATTCTTTTTCTTTAAGGTTTTCACTCCTGTATTTAAAAAAAAAAGTCTTTGTACACAGTGTGGCAGTGACTTTGCTTTGTAGTTTCTTTTTTTTCCCTTTCCACCTGTGCATCACTTTGAATGCTTTGGTTGCAAAGTGCAGGACGTTTTCCTGCACGTTGTTGGCCGGCTGAAACCCTGCGTCGCTCAGGGCTGAACAGAAATATCACGCCCGCTCTTGTGTAAAACTCCTGACGAGGCCTGTGATGGATGGGAGGCGGTGGGAATTGATCGGTCCAGGAGCGTCTGAAATGGAAGCTGATCTCTCTATCAACCTCTCTCTCTCTCTCTCTTTCTTTCTTTCTGCAGTTTATTCTGAGGGAAGTGAGATCTGTCAGATGCCGGGCTCCGCTCCGCTGCACAAGCCATTTTTAACTTCACAGAACAAGCAGAACAGGTAAACCATCAGCTCTCCCAGTTGTGCTTTATTATAAAATGCAGTGGGAAGACTTTGTTGTGTACAGTATTTGTAGCCGTGGAAATAAACATGTAGGTGGACGTTGTTTCTGACCCTCCTAAGGGAGACGAACACCACTACCATAAAAAAAAAAAATCAGTTATATTTTTAGAAAAGCATTATTCTACATCTTTTTTTAAATGCTCTGTCACAGTGGCGCAGGTAAGTGGACCCAGATGCACAGACCAGAGGTGTGGCTGAATCTGGTTAATCAGTTGTTTTAAGTTAACCAGATATTCAAAACGGGTTAACAGTTAATTAGCCTTTTTTAAAATAATATTCTACAGGGTGGGTGTGTAAAAATGTGAGTGAACATGTGATTTTTAAGCAAATGAGCGAGATCTAATAATGTTAAGTAGGCTACGTTCTTAGGATGGAAATCAAAACCTTTCATCATGATACAGTATTATATTGATTCTTTATACAACGATACAATATTTGCCGATCTTACAAAGTCTGCCAGGATATGATTTCGATTCAGTCGCCTGCGATCGATGTCAGACGACACCATATGCTCCTTAACATATTTAGTAACTGCACATTAAAATCAACTCACAAAACAACTAAAATATGATTTGACAAGTTTATGATTGAACTCTGCCAGACGGTTAAAAGAAAAATGAAAAATGTTATTTTCAATAAAAAAAAGAAAAACAGAGCTGCTGTTCAAAATAAAGTGTCACATTCTCATCTCAAGTGCAAATGTTTCTTGGTCTTGGTCGACTTAAAGAGCCTGTGATGCTTCTTCATCTCGTGTTTACAAGGTTTTATCTGTGTGCTCAGTCACTTACATGTCTACATATCTATCTATCTATCTATCTATCTATCTGTCTATCTATCTATCTACCGGTATCTATATGTACATATATATGTACATATAGATATTTACACACACACACACACATATATACACATACATATGTTGTGTATCTGTTATGTATATATAGGGTTTAACATTTTTCCCAAAAATGAGTTATTTTAAATCCTGGGGAAAAAAGAAACATTTCCCAGGATTCCCGGGAAATAAGTGTTTTTTTTTTTTTTGTTTTTTTTTTATTGTCATATCTTTTATCGATAAGGCTCAGTGTTGGGCACATTTCTCAGTAGCGTGGTTGTAACGTCGCTGTTTTCTAAATCAAACAGCTTTTAAGTCGTGAAACTATTTTACTGATCAATTAGCGCCGTAGCGTCCACAGAAGCTACATTTTCCCAGGCATTTTAAATCAGCCTTAACCAGGAGCAGTGGGCGACGTCACCGCTGCTCCTGGACCTGTAGGTGTAGCCGACAGACGCTCTTCCGTTTGACTTCGCATACCTGTCCTACCTGTCTGCTGCAGCGGGACACGAGCACGCAGGTGACAAAGATGACAGAGCTCCTGTGATTTGAACCAAGTCATTGAGTTTAAAGATTTTCATTTAAACATTGTCCTCCAAATGTGCCCTAATTTTAGCAGACATGCAAACACAGGTGTGCAAACATACATACATACAGACACACACACACACACACACACACACACACACACACACACACACTCTAACATATACACACTTCCCCCACATTAGCATGTACACACCACCTGCTTTTTGTCATTATGTGAAGCATGTTTTTTTTTGTTTCCGTGGTTCGTAGCAGAAAAAGCAGAGAGAGCAGAGTTTCATCAACTATTGAACTCAACATTTTTTTTTGCCCACGTGTTTGACTGACAGTTTTAATGATCTTATAGCAATGACTTGGAATGAAGTTGGTTCAGTGTTAAAACAAAAGTAGCTTTGATGTCGTTGAGCTACATTTTGTCAGTGTATTGTAGCTTAGCTTGCTGCGTTTCTCTGGAGGGGAGCTTCAGTGCAGTGAAGCTTCATGTAATGTAGAGTAACTGGTAGCTTAGCTCACTACATTTTCCAAGTAGCTTGCTCAACAGTGGTAGGCTGTATTATTTTTATGATCGTCAGAATAAAAGAATTATGACATCCATTCCTGACATTAAAGCTGGCTGTTACATGCATCTGCGTGCCGTAACAGCTATTGGTACTGCGACTACTCTGCGAAATTGAAAAAAGCATATTCCCAAACAAAGTGAGCTACTGGCGCCGACATCCTCAAGCAGGCTAGGTGCTAGGCTTGTATCGTATCAGTGAGCCTGTATTACCGTAACTACAGTGCAGAGGTAGTTGCTGCCCGCAAAATGTGTGTTGTTAACGTAAATATTATAATAAACGTGCAAAACATTTTTTCCCGTTTCCCGTCATTACATTTCCCGGGAAATGGGAAATGGTTTTATTCAGATTGCCCGGGAATTCCGGGTCCCGGGATTAAACCCTAGTGTGGAGTGTGAAGGAGCTGCAGCGGCTCTGAAGGAGGCCACGCTGCCGTCACTCCTCCTGCTGAGTGAGCGACCTGACTTACCTTCACAGCTGCAGCAGACGCCGTGCTCCTTCTGCAGAGACCTGGAGATCTTCTTCAGGTGGCATTCTCTCTGCTGCCTGAAGGTCCAGGCCTGGAGCTTCGCCCTGAAGCCGAGCTTCAGCTCCTCTTATGCTGCTGTGGACGCTGCCTCTTCCTCCCCCTCCTCCTCCTCCTCCTTTTCTCTGGCCTCTCTCTCTCTCTGGCCTCTCTCTCTCTGGCCTTTCTTTCTCTGGCCGCCTTCTCCTCCCTCCTCTCTCTCTCTTTTCGGAGCTCTTCCTCCCTCCTCTTCCTCTCCTGGGCCTTTTTAAATTCAGGAGGAGGCTCGATCATCCACTCCCTCCTTTTCTTCAGGTTGACCCTGAACAGCTCCCTTTGGCGGCTGAATCTGCCCTTGGAGAGCTGGGGGTCAACAGGGATGAAGGTCTGTTTGGGAGCTTCCTTCTCCTGCTCCTGAGAGGTGAAGGGGCTTTGGAGCTCCTCAGGAGTTTGTTGTGGCTCCTTGGTATTTTGACGCTGCTCCCTCAGCGTCTCCTTAGCTTGCAGGAAATTACATGGTCACGGCAGCTTCATCACTTCAACACACATAAAATTTCACACTCACACTATACTAATTGGCCACTTTAAGTCTAATGATAATAAATACAAAAAATAGGGTTGATGAGTGGGTGAATAAATAAATAGGGTTTACTAAATAAATATGGTAATATAAATATAAATAGGGTTAGGGTTTTTGTGCATTAAAAAGTCTTATGGCAGCTGGAATAAAAAACTTCCTGAAGCGCTCCGACTTGCACTTCCACTTTGCAATAATCCCACTTCCAGCTAATGACTTAGAACGAACAAATGTCTGTAAAGGCGGACTGCATGGCTAGCTGCTGGGTTTTATACACCTGTGGCAACGGGACTGAATGAAACACCTGGATTTACTGATTAAGAGCTGTGGCCTTTTACTTTTGTCCATGTAGTGTTACTGTGATTACTGGGCAGTCTCTGGAACAACACTTTCCAGCATGATTAATAAAGTTTTATCTTACCTTATTCACTTTTTGGAGAATGTTCAATGAACGGATCGACAGACGCACACCACCATGAGTGTGTTTCATCTTTGCACAGGTCTGTTATGGACTCGGGCCTGCGAGTGTCGTTTGGTATTTCACACCATTGCGGAGTGAAGCGTCTCACCCCGACTGACCTGAATTTGTCTCTTGATAACCACGACTTCATAGACACAGGGCCGCAAAATATCATTGTCTTTTTCCTTGTCGCTCTGTAATGAAAATGATATCCGTTGGTGAGGGGGAAGAGAAAGAAAAAAAAAACACAGACTATCCGGGATGTCGGTTTTGAGCAGCGCATTATACATGTAATAACAGTTTAAGGATACAATCCATCAATGCTGTCCCGTGTTGCGACAGTGGGAAAGACAAAAAAAAAAAAAAGCTGATCCGTCTCCCTGGGTCATCGTTTTTCAACGTATTAGATGACAAATAATTGGTCATTCATCAATAACAATAGATGAAAGCTGAAATGATTTATTGCCTTTTTTTTTTTGTCGGCCGGCACTGTGATGATGATGGAGCTCGCTGGTCAGTCAAGCATAGAGAGAGAGAGAGAGAGAGAGAGAGAGAGAGAGAGAGAGAGAGAGAGAGAGAGAGAGGGAAGAAAAGATGGAGTGAAGGGGAATCACAGAGAGGAAGGAAAGGAAAATGGGGAGAGATGAAGGGGAAGGAGAGATTGTATTTGCCCTGTCTTCGTTTTGACTGTCTCTGTCATGAGTGTACCGAAAGAAAATCCCACTGGCTGATGATGAAAAAGACAGGGAGGAAAGTGTGACGGTGTCTTAGGGCCACTGTAGGTAAAAAATAAAATTATGGAGCCGGCTGAGAGGGGGTAATATCCCGAGAAAAAATTTCAGATAGCAAAGAACAAATTTATCAGAAAAAAAAAAAAATCACAAATTTACGACAAAAAAATTGGAAAAATAGTTTTTCTTCTACTTCTTGTCTAAGGAGCCACATGTTCTGACCTCATCATTTGCAACGGGATTTAGGAACAAGGAGATCCTGCTGATTTTAGCCCAGAATCCCAATATTGTTTTCTTCTGAATCGGCCCAAGTCTCGTCAGAGTCCAGATGCTGATGAGAAGATTGTGATTGTGTTTTTTTTGGCAGAAATTTGCGACTTTAATATCAGAATTTGAGTTTTTTACTTGCAAATTTGTGACTATAATCTTAGAATTTTTGTGTTTTTAATCCCAAAAATTTGTGTTGTTTTTTTCTTGTAAATTGTAAGTTTTTTTCTCATAAATGTATTACTTTAATCTTGAAACTTCTGAGTTTTTTTTTCACTGAATATAAGCTCCCCCTCCCTGATTCTGTGATTTCCCCCCCGCAGTCGCCCTAATACGCCGTCGTAGGAAGGGAAAGGGAGGAGGAGGACAGGAGGAAGCAGGAAGGGGGGATATCAAACAGGGAAGAAAGAAAGAGGAAATAGGCAAAGATGAACAGAGAGAGACAGGAGGAGTGAGACAGTCAGGTGTGGTTACGTGAAAAATATTTCTTTATTTCTTTATTGCAGCTTCACTGTTTCCATGGAGACTAAACAAAGTGATCTGATAAGATGTGCATTTACCTGCCTCAAAGCATTTAATCAGAATAAAACTTTTTTGACCTGCTGCCTGCTGGGAAGCGTCTAATCTGCCGGGAATATCACTATAATCCAGGCTAAATCATGTTGTCCAGTGGTGGCGCCCCCATCAGGTCGTCCATCAGACTGTAAAAATGAAACGTGGCTGCTGGTTTGGACTTTTACTCTTGTAACAGGCAGCCTTCAAGCCTAGCATCTTTGTGATTTGCTCGATGTTTCAGTCGATTCTGGCTTAGTTTGTCTTTTCTAACATCTTGTCTGAACAACTCGTGGTTTCCAGCCTTTTTCGACCTCAGAGCCATTCAGTGATCCTTTAAAGATTTAATCTTTGCAACAAAAAAGTTGTTATCAGCTGTAGACCAATTGTGTTTTGCTGAAGCCGTATTTCTATCCCTTCTGGAAACTCATCCCGTCTTCTGATGTTCCCCCCACATGAGGCAAACATGAGCAGAAAGAGTAGATTTATTCCAACCCAAGAAAATCCATCAGATTAAGAGTTTGCATGATTATTAGGTGCTATTATTTTCCTAGTGAATGGATTATCCAAGGTTTACACCGACCAGCTTGAAAATTCCTTCTGATCGGGCCACTTTCTTCTGATTGAGGCATTTTTATTCTGATTGTGCTCTTATTGTGATTATTAGTGGAGTATTAGGGATCATTTAAATGCAGATAGTGGTTTCCATGGTCTATCTCAGCCTCTAGAAAGGTGCTTCATGGGATTTATGACAGGTGATTCGTCCACTTGGTTCCTCATGACTGGAACAGCAGTGCACACACACACACATACACACACATACAAGCGTGCAAGGTGTGTATGTATGCCACTTTTTTGTCCGTCCTGGTGTTAAAAAGTCAAATTGTTCTCTGTAGTGACTACAGATTCCTGAGGGGGAAGACGAGTTATTGCTGGAAAAGGCTGCGACTTCCAATAAACTCTCTTAGAATTACTTTAAGATTGAATATTTAAATCTATAATGTCAGAGTTAAAGATTTACCTTCAGCTAAGACACGGTGGACCCGGTTAAAAATGGAGATTTTCTTATTTGGTACCTTTCTTGAGTTCTCTATTCATCATCCATCAAGATTCCTGCTGTTCAAGTCATGACCTGTAATAAACTGGAGTTGTAGAAGCTGCATTTTCTGCACTTTCCTCCATTCCAGCAGGGCCAGGTGGGCGTATTGTTGCGACTCGTCTGTCCTGCAAAGAGGAAACTGCCTGTTGGAACTGAAGTAATTATGGGTCTTATGAGTCCTGCAATGATGTGTGAGCTAATTATTCATAAATAACGTTCCTGAAGAGCTCGCTTAGCTCCTGAAATATTATTTCAAAGCAAACTGAAGACCTCCCTTTTAGCCTGGCTTTTCATTGAATTTTAGTCATTTATTTCTATATTAATTTGTGTATTTTAGCCTATTTGCCTCTTGGCGTATCCTCTTATTTTCTGGTTTTACTCACTTATGTGCAGGTCCTCTTACTTCATCATGCACTCTTAACCATTCATTTACTTTTTATCCACGGTTTGGAGCTTTATTTGTTTGTTGATTTTCTCATTTTCATACTTTACTCATCTTGTTACTGCCTTTATTTTGGTATTTTGACTTTTTATTTATTTCTTACTGGTCTTAATCCTGGCTCTGGTGGTTCTGGTGGGTATTTTGTAGTTCCTGTTCCTCATGAGTGTTTGACGAGCCGAGTGGATAGATAGATAAATTAGATACTTTATTGATCCTGAGGGAAATTGGAGAACATCTGCAGATGAAGGCTGTCAATCAAATGGGGGCGGGAGGATGTAAGGCCTTAATTTTAATTCCATAATTAGATTTCAGCATTTTAGGCACATTTTAGCTGCGCTTTTGTATTTTTTTATGTTCAAATGGGCTACACTCCTGTTAAACTCCACGGCGGCTGCCTGTGTCTTATTTCATCCGCCTGCCGCTCAGACAGACAAACCAACACAACAGACGTCTCCAGTTTCAGCATCCTTTGAAAAACACACCGTCCCGGGCCACCGAATAGCTCTTTCGGGTTATTTAGTTCCGGTCGGTGTGCCATTGACCACCTATCAAGTCATGATGGATCACTCCAACCTGATAATCCCGCACAGCTGCAAGATGTGAACACACTGCAATTCTGTATTGATCGCCGCAGTGAAACACAGATCCCTGCCTGATTACACCTTGTTGCTCCGCTGGCAGAAGCCTCTCCGTCTTCTGCTATCAGAGCGATTTCTCTTAAGGTGCGACCACAGGCGATGTCAGTGTACTCTTACATCCGGAGGGGGGATCGTGATTGGGCTCGGGGAGGATAGACAGGGTCAGGAATAACAAAACTGTCCTTAAAAAGTTAAAGACTGTGAAATGGTGATAAAATATTTTAGATTTCTCTTTTTTTTCCACTGCTGCCTGCTACTACTGTTTGTGATTGATGGGAACCAGTGACTGGGCAAAAGTATGGCCTGTTTTTCTTTTTATTGATCAGAAACCAAGCGAGCATGCCGCAGTGGAAAATGTTGGCACCTTGCAGCCAGCAGTAGAGGAAAATGCAAGCTAACGCAAAAGCATTACATCAACAATGAGGGAAAAAAAGATCCAACATGGTAAAAAAAAACAGTGCAATTATGAAATCAAGATGGACTGGTCAGGTCAGGGTCATGTTTTTTTTTTTTAAATAATCAGTAAAGTTAGACTCTCGTGTGCAAATATGCACAGTGTGTAACAGGAAGACGCAGTTATTGTTTCTTTGGCTGCAAGTATTTAATAAGCTCAAAAAATATTTCATTGGCAGGGCTGCCATTGAGTGTGTTGTGATTATAAAACTTCACCACAAATAATCAAACCTATTAAAGAAAATAGAATCAATTGAACCAAAATATTTTATTGATTATACACAATGAACATTGTCTCGCCAGTGAAAATAGTGTAGCATTTGGAGGGGTTCAAGGTTCAGGGTTCAAGGGACTTTATTTGCCATTTGCATGAGTGCATAGGAAATCTTTGAGCATTGTTCCTTAGTCACCATTAAAAGAGAGAAAAAAGTACAGAAAGACAAGAGAACATACAGCCTAAAATACTAGGGAGGGAGAGAGGTTCAAGGAAAAAATATATTTTGATCAGAGGGAATGGTCGCAGATTTTTTTATTTTTTTATTTTCAGAGCATTCCCTCATTTTAAATAAATCCCTTAAGGAGAAGAACTGTTGCCGTCATGTTTGAATAATGCCAAATACTGAGAACAAGCCCTCAGTTTCCTGTCTTGGATGGTGGAACGGTGAGCCTTCGTCCGTCTCCTGGCCTTTCCGCGGCACCGTCAAGACAGCTACTTCATCTTCTTGGGACCGCCAGTCGGCCCGCTAAAGTCGACTTCAGTTATCAAAAGTCATAATCTCCGAGTTTATCTTGCCAGTCTCTCGGCTGGCAGGTACTCAGTCACGAAACAAAACCGGACCCACGGCTTGCCAGCGCATCTTCCGAATCGGTAGATCTCGTTACAGTAAGAGGCTGTTTATCTCGTCATCTCGGGTGGAGAAACGCAGCCAGGACCTCGCTCAGTCGCTCTCTCATTGCATTCTGGGAAAGCTGACAGACATCGAGGAGGATGGAGGAGGAGAGCTCTGCGGTGGAGAATTATGGAGTTGTTAGACACGTTAGGTCGGAGTCCAATTCAGAGGATGAGCGATGGAGGATTGTTTCGCTGCCATGATGTTAAAGAGGCTGCTGGCAAAAAGGTGTAATCTGAGAGGTTTCACTTGCTGTTCCCTCCTGTCACCTTCCCTCCTTCCTTTTCCTTCTTCTGCTGTGATATAGACACTTGTTATAATGCATCAAAGCCCTTCCCATGCTTTCTTTCCTCCTTTATACCTCTCTCTCTCCTTTCCTTTCCTTTCCTTTCCTTCCTTCCTTGCTCCACCCGGGTGTCATTCGGACTTCCTCACAGATCACAGTCCTCTCTCTTCTGCTTCTCTGACTTCTGTAATTCTGTTCGCTCTCCCTTTCCTGAGTAATTGAAGTAATTTCCCACCTTGGCTATGATGAATGTGTCCCGTACTCCCGCCGTGCCCTTCTACTTTAGCTGGCCTAATTAAAGAAAACATTCCATGATTGCCTATTTTTCCTCGAGCGTGACAACCTATTATTCTCCCCAGCACCTGATTAGAGAGTTATTATGCTTAGATTTAGATTGATTTAACCGGGCAGCCTAATAAAAGACTACTTGGGGTTTGATTTAAAGTGGGGGAATTGCAGGTTTTGGAGCCAGTCACGGTGTGTAATTGTTATTACTGGTTCATGATATGAGCGGGGCGGGGAGGGGAGTTCTCGAAATTGAATTAGAAAATTAGAAGGTCACTCGGCGTACAACAGGTGACATTTTGGGACATTCTCGGCACGATAGAGCTGTCATGGCGGGGGACGTTCAGGCACAGATTTGTCCGGAATGATAAATCACATCCATCACGGCCTGCCGAAACTGACATATTTCTATCAAAGCAAGATTAATCTCTCCATCAACAGCAGCGACGGGGCTCATAATCATCGGTGAGAATTGGATGCAAAATGGGTAAATTGACTGGTGTTTGTGTTGCGGCGCCCCTCGACCGGGTTGGTACTGTCTAAATATGACTGGAATGGTAGGATACAGTCATAAAAACCCAGTGGCTGCATTCTTCATTAGCATAGCTGTTGATAACATATCAGTGGATACAATTTAAAAACGCTAATTGGCAGTAAATGGATATGGATATATATATATATATATATATATATATATATATGTATATATATATAGCACCCACTGGTCGGCAACCTCGCATCTTCCAAATGCCAACAAAATCAAGAAAAATAGCATCGTTTCGAGATTGTTTGTGTTTTTAAATCTCACAATGGACTTTGGAGTGGTTTTATAAGCTCGTGGGTCAGATTTTCTCAACTGGTGAACTCCATGTTTGTGAATCAGGACTTTACTGAAAACAAGCATGTGCTTTCCCTGGATGCACATAATGGTATAAATTCATTTAAACTGTGAAAAGGTATTAATAATGCAGCAATAAATATAATTATAGAATGCAGGAGCGAAACCAGGGACCATACCAGTTATGCCTTGGTGTCAACAGTCAACATATTCTGTATGTATGTTTTTTTGGTATCTTAAAACATGAAATAGTTTTTTTTTTTTTTTTTTTAAATGTGCCATATTTCAATCCACAATGTTGTATGTAGATGTTTTCTAATGGTAATGTAGTGCTAATGTAATGTCTTGCCATTTAAAGGTGGGCTAACACTGAGTTTTTTAAAGCACAGTTTAAAAAAAAAGTAAAAAAAAAAAAAAAAAAATTCAAAAAAATGAATGAATTCTTCTCATTCACCAGAATTTGTATTGAGGGATATCAGTTCATTAAAAAAATAAATAAAAAAATAAACACAAGACATAGAAAAAAAAAAAACAACAACCTTGCATATCAAAGTCACATGAGAAATGTGACAGAAAATACATTTACACTCAATTCATGTTGTTGTTGTTGTTGTTGTTGTTGTTGTTGTGATATCACATCGATCCACTCCAGTAGAAATTTGTCCAACCATCCCACACAGAGGTCAGAGGTCAAAGTCACAGTGATGGTTCCTGCAGCTGGTTTGGATTCAGTGTCTTGCTGAAGAGCACTACATAAAAAATGGCATTTTTAGCTCTAGCTTTTGAATAATAAAAATAATAATTATTAACAGTATTAGGACTTCTCTCGTCTTCAGCGTATCCTCGCTCACATCCAGTTAGCATAACTGCACTTAAGTGACGCGGCTCAGCAGCATTTTGATAAATGACACGATTAGAGGTAAAATGAGCAATGTGACGGGCGGGCCACACCGTGAGAGTACGGAGGCTTTCCTCTGTTTGCCGCCAGTCGTGGTGGTTGGGGGGGGGATCAAGTCCATCTTTCATGTTTTGAAACCAGAGCAGCGTCAGAGTGAGCTGGGTGTGACTCGTCTCTGACATGCATTCACTGCTGGGATTATTGGCAGTCACTTCTTCACTGTCACTGTGAGTAATGGCCACGCACTGTAGCCGAGCTTGTAGCTGCGCGGATAGACTGACGGATTAATGGATGAATAAACTGATAGATAGACGGTTATGATGCATTAATGCTGCAGATGAATGGCTACTGTAAAGGAATGGAGGTGAAGGTAGATTGATGCTGTGGCATTGTTGGTAAATACTGTACCCTTGACAAATGATTGATACTGGAGGGAGATGCAATTGTGGGGGGGAAAAAAACATACACAAATCATTTAATAAGTAAAAGCAGGCATGCCATAATGGAAATAGTGCTCCAATAAAAGTTATAAAAGTCTTGCATTAAAAAAATTACTGGGGCAGGGGCAAGTATAAAGTCTCACTAAATGGAAATACTTGAGTGGCAGTTTCTTAAAATTGTGCTTGTGCAAATCTACTTTTTAAATTTCCACTTCTGGATTATAGATAGGATGATAGAGATAGATGATAACAGCTTCTGAAGGTGCAGTAAGGTCCTACTAACGCAAACCTGTGACATGTGATTTGCAAAATCACATATCATGAGTTTTTTTGGCTGTCTAGAATTTCTAAAATCAATCAGGATTCAATCTGGATAAGACAAAAAAACACATTTGGGCTGGCGGTCTGAACAAGGCCAAAATGGCCCAAATCAGAATTGAAAGTGCGTGATTCAATGTGCTTTTAACACTGGCATAAAAAAATAAAATCTGTGTAAAATTTTAGGGGGAAAAAATTTTAGATTTAGGCCACATTTAACTCTCACAAAGCTGTTGTTGGATTACCTTGGATTATTTTGCCTTTGAATAAACTTTTTTCTGTGGCTGCAGAGGCAGTCGCACCGCTAATCTGAAATTTGTTTACCTGCAGGATGTGACGTTTCAGAGATGCTTTGACTGAGGCTGAAGAGGCAAAGGGGTGGAGTGGGAGTGGGAAGAGCTGCACCGTGGGTTTTAATTTGACTACAAAGAGAGAAAAAAAGGTGGAAAACACCAAAACGTCTGGGCCTGGCCGCTTGGTGTTGCTTTATATAACTTGGGGCACAAAAGTCTCGATAAAGCACAGGCTGGTTCCAGGATTGTTAACAGTCTCTGAAATCACTTAGTGCAGGTTTACAGGTCGGGCAGTGAAGTAGAAATGACTTCTTAAAATAAATTTGCTCTTTATGAAGGACTTTATGTATGTGACACTCAATTAACATTAATTTCCCCATTCGTTTGTGAAGCCTATTTTTTCTAAAAGAAGTTACGGTCATTTAGGGTCAGTTAAGGCACACATTTATTTCCTCAGCTCTTCCAGACAGACTTTCTTTCAGACTGCTATGATGTTATAGATTGTAGGTTGGCAGTGCTATATAATAAATAAATAAATAAAAGTAGGCCTAGCTTGTCCTTTTCAGCTTATTTAGTCATGTCAGTAATTCCACCTTCAACAGACTACCTGGAAACATTTTCAACACAGTATTAATCATATATTAATAATGCTAATCCTAATCCGTAATAATTTTTCTAAACGCCCACTACGACAGTGTGAGGCACTGGGTTTGTGTCTTTATGTGCACATTTTGAGTGCAGTGCTGGAAGTGTGTTTTGGTGTGTGTGTGTGTGTGTGTGCTCAGAGATACACACTGCCTGATTATAGACTAGTGGAAGTGCGCGTGGGGGTTTTGGAGCATGCACGCTATAAATAATAATATATATGTTTGTTTGTATGTGTGTGGTTACATAAGAAGTGTGTGTGTGTGTGTGTGTGTGTGTGTGTGTGTGTGTGTGGGTTGTCAGTTACGTGGAGAGACCTGAGCCGATCCCCGGTTTATTCGTCACGTTGGTTATTAAAGCCGTCTGCCGCTCGGCGACAGAATGAATGGGAAGGCTCGACGGCCAGTAAATTGCACACAGATAGATCCTCGATTTGTCCAGTCAAGCAGCAAATATAGACCTTCAGGACCTGAAGTGGCACAACATGAGTGGAGAGAGAGAGGGAGAGAGAGAGAGGCAGTGAGGAATGGGGGAAGTTAGAAAAAGGGATGGGAAGGAAAGGAGAAGATGAGAGGGGAGGGAAGAGAAAAGGTTGAGAAGGATGAGCAGGATGGTGGACAGAAAAGACGGGGATTACGACAAGAAAGAGGAAGAGGACAAAGCAAGGAAATGGGATGAAGGGAGGGAGAATTAAACAGAGGGAAAGAGAATCAGGAAAAGAGGAATGAAGGGAGAATGATGAGGAGAGAGAGATGGATTTTAATGGGCGAGAGGGGAAGAATAATGGGTTTGGAGGAAAAATCGGGAAAGAAAGAAAAAGGGATGAGAGTGATGGAGGGGGAGGAGGATGGTGTGAGGCAAAAAAAAAAACAAGAGTGAGAGACATACAGTAGGAGTGACAAAAGAGAGAGAGAGAGAGTGAAGAGGAGGGCGGGGGCAAGAAGAGAGAGGGACAGAGGGAATCATGTTTTCATGATGTTTATTAAGCCTCGGCTAAATGAGATGTTGCCTTGGTTGCAGCAGCCGTTTGGGGGGCGGATGATAAAGCTAAACATTAAAAATAAAGATGATTTCTTTAAAGGATTAATAGCACTCTGAAGTCATTGATGATCGCTCACTGAAGACTTCATTATTGCAATTAATGGGCCCCTCTGCTACTTGACCCGACCGTCAAAATTAGTGGCAAGGAACCTTTTAAGTCAGATGGATGAACTGCCACGGCATCGCCGGCTAATTGGCAGCCACAATCAAGAGTGAATATGTAGCAGGAGAAGAGACGGAATATATTAGCAGCAGCAGAAGAAGGAGAAGAAGAAGAATGAGGCGGAGCACGTGGCTGCAAACAACATGGCAGCACCAAATGTCTGCAGTGGGATGGAAGGAAGAAAAAAAAAAAAATGACTGAATCACGGGGAAGTTGAAAAGTGGAGGAAAATTGATTTTAGTGGGAAAAAAGGATCTTACATGATGAATTGATTGTGTCATGTGACATTTTGATTGTATTTTGTACTCAAATGACTGTATACTATTATTATTATTATTATTATTATTATTATTATTGTTATTATTTTTGGGGTTTCAGTGGAGAGTTTTAGTGTTTAATGGTTTAAATACTGTCCCTTTCATACAGGCATTGCAGCAGATTACCGATTTGCAGAACGTTTCCTTGTGCACTAATTCACTCCAAGCATACCAGCAGGTGTAAAAAACATAAAAAGTTTCCCTGTCCCGCTGGTGGATGGTGGCCTTTTTTTTTGTTTCGTGTTTGTCTTTCTCCCTTTCTCTGTTTCCTGCCTGTCCAAACCATAAAAAAGGGGAATCTACAACTGTGAAGTCAAAGAAAAAAACAGTCAAGTTGTTTTCTCTGCCTTTCTTTTCTTGTTTTTATTTTCTTCCCTTTCCTACACATTAATTTGCCATATCAACTCATCCTTTGCACTTTAATGCCCCACAAATTTCACCCAAAAATGTCTTCATATCCAGTATTACCTGAATCTGTTGTGATTATGCACAAAAGTGTTTGGTGATGTGGGTGGATGTGCTTGACAAATGTTCATTTTATGGCTCTTGTTCACCCAGTGACCCTTTCATATTATAATGTGAACAAGCAAGCAAGTGGAGGGGTGGCGTAAAAAAAAAAATCATATCAGCCATAAGTTTCAGTGAAGATGTCCGAATTTGCTTTTTAGTGTGAGCAAGTGAAGCAACTGGCGCTGCTCTTGTGGATTTACCAAACATCTAAAGCTCTGCTGTTGGCTTGAAACGGCATTATACTTCTGTGTTGCGGAGAGCAGAGATGCATGAGGATAAGGTGATTTTGGAAAATGCAAAAATTTTGACTTCAACTAATTTCCGTTACTCAACATAGATTGAAAAATGTGGTCATTTTTTGTCAGGATAAATGATGGCAAGTGTGCAAAATCGCTTCCGTTTTAAAAATGATTCGCCAAGGCTGCACCATAGAGCCCCCTTGAATCAGGAGTCTGACATGAGGTCATATTAAATGATGATGCCCGATGGCAACCGTTCTCAAAGGCCGCTTTCTCCATGCAAAGTTCATATGCCACGCTCCAAAATATTTCAAATGCACTATAATTGGCGGGGATGTTGTGATTTGCCTGACCTCACCTTCACATACAAGTTAATTAGGTGAAATACTGAGATTTACGTATAATTTACATATGCCTGACCAAGACAGATACAAAGAGGCTTTAGTTTGGAGTTTTTCGACTCAGTACACCCAGTTAATAAATAACATTTTAATTTTTTTCCATTTTTTTTTTTCATTTTGGCACAAACCTGGTCAGATTCAAGCATTATAGCTGTTGGCAGTTTCAATACAAATACAGAAACTCACAAAACTAATATCTCATCACATACATGTTGAAACTGTAATGATCCCCGTAGGGATACTGCAACATTTCATAGAACTGGAGAATAGCGTATAGATAAGAGTACAACAACAAGACACACACACACACACACACACTCACCTGACGAATCAGCGGTTAAATTCCCCGTCTGCTCTGAAGCGTTGTGTAGGCGTAGTCGGTGATTTCAGTGTGGGCGGTGCGTTCAGGGTCCTCGGGGGCCCCATAACGCTGAGATGGACGGGGCCCAGGTGAGCCATGCCGCTGCAGACGTGAGCTTGTTCCCTGCTAAAGGAAATGTAAAACGATGGTCGCGCCCCCCACCCCAACCCCCTCCACATCGATCTCTCTGATCTTTCAGGGAGTGGAGGAAAGAGAGCGGGTGGGAAAAAAAATGGCGGCGCACTTTTCCTCTCATACATCAGGCAAGTCGGGCATAAAATAGTTCGTTTGGATGGGTGATCATGAACTGGCAGCGACGGGGGAAGTTTACCCCGGCTAATGGATGCCTGGACTCCACTTTTATATCTGCCTCCCACCTCGCTTTACAGCTGTAATTTATGGTAATAATATCCTTCGAAATGGCGTCTGAAAAGCAGATGAGAAATGGGGAACCTTGCGGCGTGTTTACATCCCCTGTATGGTTGTTGGAAAACGGGACTTTGAGCGCTGTAGGGCGGGACTGCGTCTCAATCAGCGATGGGGAAACAGTGGAGTTGTGATTCATCCGAGGTTATTCACCTAATGTTTTCTGAGAGCTGTAGCCTTCATTAGAGGTGTTGCTCGCTCACATTTAATTGCGCGTAGGCCCCTGCTTGCTGTCCTTTCATTCTCCCATGTGTTTTTTGACTGTCTTACACACGGCCCTGCTCGTATTCTTAGATTTGCTTGTTTGTAATTAGTGTATTTATGAGGATCCCCAGTAGCGGTTCACAAAAGATGTTTGCTGTTCTTCCTGGAGTCCCATTAAAATACAATACACATCCAAAAACCAGGATACAACAACAAAATTAAGACTGTTTTAACATGCACCACACATCGAAAGACAAAATGCCAATACAGTAAATCATAGCACAGAAATGCTTCTCACATATCAAAAGAGTGAATGAAATACATATTCAAAAAATGACAATGCAGTTTCAAATCAGAAACTGTTACTGTTTGTCAAAAAATGTTCCATCATAACCCCAAATATAAGAGCATTTGGCTCCACTGCGTCTGTTTTTTTGAACATTTGACATCGAAACATAAAGACAATTTTGCTGTCGGCTTGAGATACAATAAAAGTGGGGAAGGAATTCCTCGATGAAATTGTTAGATAGGCTGTTGAACCATTGGTTTAAGCAGATCAGTTCCTGGTCTGGACAATACAAAGTGCCCAAGGCTGCTAGATCTAGTATGGTTTTTATGTGCAATAGAAATACTTATTATTATTATTGTTACATAAACTGGATTGAACAGCTAGACTCACTCCTTTAGGATCTTTGCAGTGCTTTGGATTTAAGAGGCATGTATTATAAATGGACTTTCTGGATGTTTTATTGTGATAAAGTCATTTCTGAAGCAGCGTGCTCACTGTAAGCTGAAACCAAGATGTTGAAACAAACAAAGATGATGACTGATGATTTTGTAACACTCACCAAACAAGCTTTTAGATGATAACATGGCGAGCGGTAATGGGCAGTGATGTGGTCTGAGGATAAAAACTTTGCTCTGTTTTCATACTGGTCAAACTGGCAGTGGAGACACTTGCAGTTGATTTGGCTTTATTCAGCTTGTATTGTGGACATTGTGTGTATTAACAGATCAAACATAAATGGGGCAGCGTACACTGTAAGGGCCTGTGTTGTTATATTAATACTTAGGTTTCAGTTTGTTTTGCTGTGGTTACAAAGGTTTGTTCAGGACTTTATGGCCAGCATATCGGTTTAAAACAGGGATTAAACTTTGTGTGCATTACATGGTTTGAATGCACACACTCTTAATTAGAAATGAGCATTCACCCAGACCATGGTTGTGGCTAAATAAGCTTGTCTTAAACTTTTTTTTTTGGAGCAGCACACGTATTTGCTCTTGCAAAGTTTATTCAAATGTTAGTTCTGTGAATATACACATCTTAAACAGTATAAATGCACATATTGTAATTACAGAAACTGATTGGGTAGATCCGACATGGGCCTTCTTTCACGGCAAATCAGAGTATTTCCTCAGCAGAAGAGTTTGTGTATGTCTGGAGAACTGATGCACGGCTAACAGAAACATCTTCTGTTTCCACAAGAAAATGAAATGAATTGCTGTAGAAATAACCTTGTGACTTTTGATTTTGATAATTAGGATTAATTTAGCTCATATCTAATTAGCTCATATCAGTGTTAACCTGAGACAGGCGATGAATTGGCTTCAAGTAATTTTAGATAACCTGAGCAGCAGCTGTTGATGATTTAAAGTAATTTTGTGCATTAACTTTAACTTCCCCTTTCGTTGTTGCTGCTGCGAGCTGCGACACTGTGACTGAGAGAGATCCACCCAACAGCAGCTGCTGTTAAAGTCACCATGGAAGTTGCAATAAAGTTATTCAAACAAACTCCTGTGCCAACACGGTGACGTCAGTGAACGCTGCAGCTGTTGCCTTGGCAAGGTGAACCACCCGGGAACACTCTGATTTGTTGTGAACCAAAGGCCCGTTCACTTTCTGTGATTATAACACAGCTTATAGGCAGGCTGTGCAGTTTCAAAGGAAAGGTCACCCCACCTTGTTATTGTGTAGTAAAGAACGATGAATTCAACTAAATTCTCAAAAGAATATAACTTAGAAATGCCTCAGTGGTTTAAGACAACTCGTTCACTCCATCTTAACTCGCAGTATCACAGCGTTTCACTCCTTTGTTGAGGTTTTTGTAAACATTTGACCATTAGATTCTAGACAGATGTTTTAAAGTGTTGCATTAACTCGGTTGGTTATTCGTCTTGACGTGAACCTGAAGCATTTTATCTTTCCCCAGCCTCATAAAATCAGTAAACAAAATGGTGCGCCGTCCCATTTCAAACTGCATTTCAAACTGCATACCGTATTTCACCAATTAATCACCCGGCCGCAAATAGCCGCTGGGTTCTTATAAACGCCTGGGGTCTGCACCCATTTTGCGTATTAAACGCCCACCCGAATAACCGCCGGGGCGATTATTTGCATCATAATGAGGTAACCCAAAATAAGGCTATTCACCTTATTTTTGCAGCAGTAAACAGTTAGCTGCACAATAACTGTGCGGCACTTTTGTTTTCTGTCAAAATAAGAGCACTTGCTAACGTTAGAAAAAAAGGGTGTACCGTAATCTTAAATTGCCCGACTGTAAATATGTTGGACGGTAACTGTCATCACGATGATGGCCTGGTGCAGGTCTGTGCAAAAATAAATAAAGGCCTGCAGCAAATAGCCGCCTGGTTCTTTTAAACTCCCGGGGTCCAACTTGATTTTGCGTATTAAATGCCCGGGCGATTAATTGGTGAAATACGGTAGTCTGCCTTTGAGTCCCTTCATCGTGACGTCAGGAAGTGTCACTTGTCTGGAAGCTCAGAAGATTGATAATGTTGATTGTTTGTGGGCAACTTTTATCCGGAGAGTCTTAAATTAGTAGTATGAGTGAATGTATTTTTAGCTCAAGCGACCCTTGCAGGAAGCATATCTTCATTCTGGCTCTGCTGACCAGCCAAACTGCACCGCACCGTCAGGCCGATTCAGCGACTTCGATTAGTAGACCCAGTACACGGAGTCCCACCCTTCCCTTCCCCTTCCATCATGGCCCCGTAACTCCTGACGGCAGACAGAGAGCTAGTTAAGATCATTTACACCCTGGCCACCAAGAGTTTGAGATGGCTCATTAGCCTCTGGAGTGTAGATAACACGCCGAAGTGACAAGCGCAAAGTACGGGCTGCTCCCTCCATTTGGGAAGAACAGCAGCAGCAGCAGCAGGAGGAGGAGGATGAGGAGGAGGAGATTGATGGTCCTGCGTGCTCTTGGTTTCACCGTCGCAGTCCCGGAAGAAGTCCCGGGGCTCGGCCTGCTTGTTCCTCGGCCAGGCCGGCGGCTCTCAAGGACGACCCACCGCCGCCGTCAGACTCGCCCGCTGACAGACGGCGGGCCGAACGCACCCGGTGATGGATAAGACCGCAGCCCGGCAGCTTCATCCCTCTAATTGTAACGGCTACATTACCACGGTGATTAATGGGCTTGTCAAAAACTTAACTTCTACACTGGTGCCCCCCTTCCCTCCTTGATTTTTTTTTTTTTTTAACCCACACCTTTTTTTTTTTTTAAACCTTATTCAAAATGTTGCATCAAACTAATTTATTCTAATTATGCACAGCGCCTGCTTCTCCGTGCTGTGTCCCCAACCCACCCCACCCCCTCCTCCCACCAACACCACCCCCCCCAACCCTGCTCTTCTTAAACCTTTTGGTGCAAATTAACGTAACAAAAAGTCTATTAATTAATGTTTTGTGGCTTTTAATTTCTGGCAAGGATGCTGTCTTGAAGCAGCTGGCTGTCGAGGCCCGTCGCTGTTGAACCCATGCCAGGGAAGTGCAGATGTAATTCTGTTATCTCTTGCTTAGTCGTTTACGCAAATTAATTTGAACAATTAGCCCTCTACCGGCCTTTCATGAATCATGCAAGAGAAGCTGCCAAAAAATGAACACTCAAAGATTTCCATTCCAAAATGAGATATCCGCCCTTTTGGGGGATAAAACGTTACACCTGCTCTCGCGAAATGACTGTTAGCACGAAATTAAAACATATGGGACCGACTGCAACATACCA
The DNA here is from genome assembly GCF_902150065.1 of Myripristis murdjan. Classification (NCBI taxonomy): domain Eukaryota; kingdom Metazoa; phylum Chordata; class Actinopteri; order Holocentriformes; family Holocentridae; genus Myripristis; species Myripristis murdjan. The sequence continues at coordinate 18,257,308 of NC_043981.1, forward strand.
GGGTCACTTACATTCTTGGTTGACAAAATGTGAACACCTTGGAGCTTGTAGTTTCTTAATTGAATGATGACCCTAATGCAGTAACGTGTTTTTCTGAAATATGTTTGCAGCTTTTGAGGCTGACTGGATTTTAAAGGGAGAAGCGAAGCTCTGTGTTCAGGTTGTCTGATGTCAGATGTCTGTCTCCTAGTACTTCTATTAAGTGCTAATACTGATAAAAGAAAAAACCCACTTAAAATACATGGCAAACAGTGATGAAGCAGCAGCAGATCATAGATTTTAATAGATACTGAGTCAAGGCGTGTGTTGGATTTCAAGAGCTTTTGAAAACTGTATTTATTGAAGTGCTTTCTTAAACTCGACAGGCACATCAAATGTGATACCTGTTAAAGCAAATAAAAAAAAAAACATAAATTTTTGATATCTAATACAGGCACCATTACATGTCTGTCTTTAATCCATGTTTACAGGCCCCAGATGCTCCTGGTAGCATTGCAGTTAAAACATGCAACAAAAAGATGCATGCAAACTAAATCGTTTTACTCTGATTGGCATTGATTTACAATTAGAAAATATATATAATTGCTAGAATAATTGTCTGAATAGAGGTAGAGAAGTGCCAAGAAAAGAAGCAAGAGATTAGAAAGTTAAATTATTATTATTTTTTTTTTTTTGCTCTTGCAGACTTCTGTCTTTGATGTATATTAATAATAAAAAAGAGTCTCATTCCTAAATGAGATCTGATTTGTAAAATGTGACATCTAGCCGTAGCGAAGGAGAGCTGCCATGCCAGTAAAACTACGGCTTGTTACTGAAGTTAAAAGTAATCTGTATTTACAAAGTCATTTGGGATTATTTGACTGCCGCTCCTGAAAAAGAAAAAAGAGCATTTCCCTGAAAAATGGATCCACATTGTGGTACATTTGTTTGTGTGTTTAATTAGACTTTTGTCGATTCATCATACCAGGATGCATGAAGTGCGGCATGCATAAAAATCAGTTTTTGCTCACACTGCTGCTGATTCCTCTGAAACCAGATGTGGAATTTGCATTTTGAGCAGAATTTGTCGTAGTCTGGAAGTTGCAGAACAATATGTATATGAGGCTAATATTGGTGATTTATTAATTATCAGATGTTAGATGATAATCAGCCTGCCAGAGTTGTCCACCTCTGAAATGATAGAGAAAAAAAACAAGTCTTCATATATTTTATTCATTTTCTTTTCTTTATAGTAAATTTATTCTCCATTTAAAAATTCCACATTAAAATGACGAGATCAACCACAGCCACTGCAGGTTTTCATTCCAGCCACAGACTGCAGCTGCTGATGATTTATGATTTTTGAAACGCACTGGTGTTTTGCAGTAAAAACCACTCTACATGGTGCGCTACTTCTAACAGCCAGCAGGGGGCATTTTCCCCCTAATTCTGAGCTGCAGCTGTTTCTGGCCTCATATCCTCTCCTATCTCCTGGCTGCAGTTGAGACGGGTCTTTCTTGGACATGAAGCCCTGCTGAAAGTGGCCCTTGAGTGTGTATATGTGTGTGTGTGTGTGTGTGTGAGAGAGAGAGAGAGTGTGTGTGTGCGTCATTAATGGCTGCCTTTCAAGACACCAGCCTTAACGAGCCAATTGCAAACGGAAATTGAGGTTTGAAATGTAATTGAATAAGCGGATTCTTGCTTTCACTGGAGGGGTGGGGGGGTTGAGAGTTAAAGGGGCAACACAACACCCCCAACAAGCTCACAGGCATTATCTTTAAATACTGCACTAACTAGGTTTTTTTTTCTCCTTTTTTTTTTTTTTTTTTTAAAGAAGAAGAGGCCATTAACCAACAATAAGTGGGATCCATACGATCTGCTCAATAACGACGTGTAATTTTGTGACAGTTATGTGTTCTTAGGCAAATGTATGGGGCACGTTTTCCCCCCAGTAAGTGCCCGCTAACTCAATTGCGCTCGAGTATTTTCTTCGGCTCCATGTTTAATGTCCATTAAGAGTTGAGAGACGGTGACCGAGGAATGTAATGGCGTCCTGTAGCACCACATAACACACAGCGGCATGTTTTTCACTTACTTCTCATGGACAATTTCCCGAAAAAAAACCCTTGACACTTTAATTGCCTCATCGATTAAACAGCGAGCTCATATGAGATCCTTCAAGTAGATATCCTTGCAAAAAAAAAAAAAAAAAAAACATATCAAAATGTTTAAATTGCGGCGAGAACTTCTGCATGACACGCTTTTTAAATGATCAAACTTTCCCAGAAGTGTCCCAGTTTTCATGCGACGGAGCAGGCTTAATTTACGCCGCCTGTAATTCAGCTGATCGTACATTTCATACTGAATGATGACACTGATATGTTTGAATGAAGCTGCCAGTAGCAAATATTTTTAGCCAAAACTGGGTTGTTTTCATGTGGGGCAAAAAAAAAAAAAATCTAAAATATAACAGAGATTCAGTGTTTCTTCCAGATTTTTATTCTTGTCTAGGTGGGAGAGCGTCCAAACCCACATTTAGACCGGAGAAATCGGTCTAATTTGATGCAGGGACCCAACCCACGCCAAAATAATCCTTTATTGGGGTTTCAATGGGGAGATCATTTTATTTTCCCATTATGAATCAAGTCAGCTTCAGTGAACTTTAATCCTGCATGCCGGACTGATACCTTGACCTTCTGACCCTGTTTTCCCTTATGCAAGACCGTGCAAGAGGTCAGAGGTCAGTAGGAAAGTCACGCCGTGTCCCGTTGTTGTAGTGTCTCTCAAAATCTGCAGAGGACAGCTGTGACGTCTCGGTCGAAAGCTGCAGCGGCTCCTCTCCCAGGCCCATTAAAAGCTCTCCACATTCAATTACACGAGGAAAAGAGGGAGCCTGCTCCTCTAATGATAAGACAAACGCAGTTATTCCCAGTGTAATTTTTTGTCTTTGG
>NC_043981.1:18265237-18290237 GCF_902150065.1 Myripristis murdjan
ATTTCCAGGGAATGACATCTTCCTAAGAAATGACTTAAGCCTCTCAAGACATTTCATTAGTTTCTCTATTAAAATGACTATAATTTGTTAAATAATCACCTCACAGTCTGAAGGAATGACCTTGTTCTCTTAAGAAATAACCTGCTTCTCAAGAAATTACCTTAGTTTTTAAGAACTGACATGATTTTCTTAAGCAGTGACCTTCACTCCACAAAAATGACTTTAGTTTCTCAAGAAATAACCTTAATTTTTGAAGAATGACCTTATTTTCTATAGGAATGATCAAAGTTTCTTCACAGATTTTCATTTGGACACAAAGAGCAGCCATGTTTAAAAAAATACAACAAAAACCCAAAACGCTACTGTTATGATAGTTTAATTTTATGGAGTGAACGGGGAGCTCTGCCTCTCCCTTTTTTGACAAATGAGACGTTCATTGGACAATTATCGTTTTCGGGATCGCAAATGCGCTAACGGAATTTGTCACTGTCTCTTTGTGTGTTTAAGGCCGTATTAATCAAGTGATTAATTGCCAAATATTACCCACTGAACACGGCCTGTGTTCCCATTCAAGTGGCACTTTGCCTTTGAGCGTGATTGGTGAATGATTACGTTTCGGGGTTTTGTGCGCAGGGGGCTTGAATGGATTCGTTTAGCGTTGACTGGCAGCTCCGAGGGCCCGTCGCCTTACACACTTTGACAGTATTTGACGTTAAAGGAGATGACTTGCAGTTATTTTCATCCCGCCCGGACTGACAAAGCGGGAGAAGCAGTAGTGCAGTATGTGCTCATGATTTGAAACGATCTTCCCCTCTCCAGATACACCGTGATAGACGAGAGATTCAGGTGTCGGGGGCCAAGAATTGAAGGCATTTGATCTCGTGTTGAAGATGAAACTCGGGATTTTCCTCCTGCTGAGGCTTCACTGTAAATCCTAAAAAGAGTCTGCAGAGAGTCGAGGCAGTAATTTCCCTCGCACACTCTCTCCCCTAATCTCTCCTCTCCTAATTTTATGATGTTAAGAGAACATAAGGTGTCAGTCTGTAAAAAAAACCTGCTGAGAATCCATCAGTTTCTGGGGGAAACATGAGAAAGTTAATGAGATTTAATTGAGAAAATTGAAGGTTATGAAAGATAATGATTACATCACCCCCACCAGAAAAAGATGCTAACTGGAAGCCGGTAATAATAAGCAGCTTCATTCCCAAAATACTGTCAGTCGAATTGGCTCAAAAGCACCTGCAGGTACCTAAGCCAGGAGTATCCGCAGTTTTCCTTCATTAGTAGTTTGCACTTTCATTTAGATTAGTGCATCATATATTTAGATCCTGTTTTTTGGTAAAAGCAGAGGCTCAGTAAGAGCTTCATCTTGCTCAGGTTTAATTGTAAATCTTTAAGCAAATTAGTCACCTCCGATGTCTTCCATTACGCACAGCAGAGGCACAAAGCGGACTGACTGAACCGGCGTTTATAAATGACCGGATTTCAAAATTCCCAAGCCCTCTGTGCTGCGAGATTTGCCAAATTGCCTCGCAAGTTTGCTGGAGGAATAGACAAACCAATCAAAAATATAGCAGGAGAGTCAGGAATGCACTAAAAGGATGCAGTAGTCTCTGAAAAATATTTTCTCACTGATACAGGTGATTGGCTTGTGGCACCTTAATCAAGTTTTCCTTTCTTATTATCCCTTACTCTTTCAAAATAAAATGTGTTGCAGTGTGGAGGGATAATCGCCCTAAACTCTGTTTCAGTTTTCAAATAAACTTTCTGTTGGTCTGGATGGTTTCTGCTGAGGCGCTGATGCTCTAATTCGACACTAGAGGGAGCTAAGCTAATGTGTCATGTGCGCGGGTGCTTCCAGCAGGCCTCCTCGTCTTCCTTTTTGAACACACTCTCTCTCTCTCTCTCTCTGTTTCACACACAAACACACACTCCAGCACACACACACTCGCACACACACTCCTCGGGTTTTCTGCTCCAGTTAAAAAAACAATTCTAATTGGGCCTTTTTGCTCTCTCTCCTCCAACTCTGTGATAGACACGTACGTCTTCTCTACCCCCAGTCTTAGATGCACAATTTAGTTCTGACAAATGTGATGTTTCAGTTAAAATGTTAATGGTGCTACAGGACTATGTGAGCCAGACATCAAAGGGCATACATTAATACGCACCGCTCATGTTATTTCTTGTTCTGTTTAGTCTCCCGGGGAGTACGTCTGTGAGATCCTCCTGTTTTTTCTCGCCGTTAATAAACCCTGATGTTTCTTTTCCTAAAGGTAAAGCACCTCGGCACGCAAATGAGCGAGGTACTACGCCGAAAAAAAAAAAAAAAAAAAAAAAAAACGAGAAATCTGAAAACGAGGGGGCCGAGCCGGATGATCCGCCGACATTAAAGAGGCGCGCTTTGAAGAAAATTCCATCAAAGGGAAAACAATAAGTGTAAGGGGGGCGGCGACGTCGGCGTTAAATACCTTGTGTTGTTTCAGAAACGCCTAAAATCTCAATTGGCTTCGTTAACTGGCATCTGGAGAACAATGGATGAATCTGTTAGGGGTTTATAAAAGGCTTTTAACGTTTCGATCTCCCTCCAGATGCTGCTGCATGATTGCTTTGCGTTTTCATATTAGCCGGCGCACCTTGTTTCTCGCCGCCGCCGTGGCTGGATAACAAATATGAGTTTGAGTGAGTGTGGTTTCTGATGTTTGAACAGCGTTTTTTTTTAAATACACAGTGGCAGCTTCAAGACAGGACAACAGCTTGCAAGATAGGAAGTGTGTCGACATGGGGCTGTGATTTCAAATTATTTTGTAATGTCAGTTTTTCTGCGCCCGATGTCACCTGGTCGAATTCTTGTGCAGTTTTTCTACTTCCACCTGGAGAAATAGGGCCACAGCACAGGCTTGTGTCAGCACACAGTGATGACTAAGCGCAGATGAGGGCTTTAAAAAAGACAAAAATGCATTTAGTCAAGCACAACTCTGAGGTGCTTTACTTGAGTATTTCCATCATTCAGTGAGACCATGGACTTTTCTGCAGGGAAATTTGTGCTTTTTTGCTGCAAAAACATTCATCTGTCGTCTGGAGTCACTCGTCACTTTGCATAAAAGCAGCTTTTCCATGCAAAACATCAAATGTGATGCATTGCTAGTTATGTTATGAATGTTGTTTTCTTAAGGAATAAGGAATCTATTATGTCAACATGGGAGAGTGTTTTAATGTATTTCATATATTATGCCAGTTTCTCTGCCCTGATGTCACCTGCCTTAGTTTTTATACTTCCACCGTCAGAAATAGGGCCACAGTACAGGCTTGTGCATTGTGTCGCACTCAAAATGCATGAAGGGAAGTACAGTTCTGAGGTACTGGCACCATTTAGTGAGACTGTATACATTTCTGCAGGAAATTTGCACCTAATTTTCCTGCATTACTTTTATCCGATGCTTTAGTTACTAGTTACTGTGCAGAAGATAAGCTTTTCCCTGCAAAACATCAAATGTGATGCATCATCAAATGACAAATTCATAAGGAATGACTTCTCAGGTAGCTTTTGTCAAGAAATGATGGTGGTTCCTCAATAAAAATGACTATACTGTCTCAAGGAATTCCCTTAGTATGTAAGGAATGACCTTATTCTCTTAAGGAATAGCCTGCCTCTCAAGACGTTGCCTTCGTTTCTCAGGAAATGACCTCCGTTTTTAAGGAATGACACGATTTTCCTCAGAATTGACCCCACCTTTTGCTAGAAATGATCTTAGCTCCTCAAAGACATTACCTCGATTTTAAGGGAATGACCTTAGTTTCTCATGAAATGACATCAGAGCGTAAACTAGCCAACAGGATGTAGGGCAGCTAGAGCCACAGCATTAAAATACTTACAGGTTAATGCATGAATAATTTGATTTAACACTCACAGATAAACCACATTCTCCACAATGATTACTTCTTATGCTTCATTTGACTACTTTTTACAAATTTAAAGTCATCTGTTTGCCACTAGCTTTTTGCAGGGTACATTTTTCTACTATAATATCAAAGTATGTACATGGTTATCACTAGTTTCCTTACAAAACAGGGATGCAAACATGAACCCATGCCTAAATGTGCAATGTCAGTGACAAATCAGCTGTATCTGCTGAGCACCGGCCCTTTGATTGATACCGACCGTTTGCGTGGCGCCGGTCACCAGCGCTGTGCAGAGAGAAGCGTCCTGGCTCTCGTTTAATACATGTGAACAGGAGGACATGTTTCTCCACAACCTGCGGTGACACGAATAGACACGCGACGTGGCATGGTGTGTAGTCAGCTGCACTGGGAAACATGGCCGTCTGCTGCAAAATGCAACCCGATTCTAATGTTTTTGTATTTATTTATTTTTTTTGGGTGTTGTTCGCAATTTCTAATGTAATGTCCAGTCTATTATTTTTCCAGATTAGTTCTTTGATGGGCATAAAAAGTCATAATGATTCAGCTCAGTAGCAGTGACCACAATAAATCCATACATTTACAATGTTCTTGTTTATAAAAAAAAAAATAAATAAATTCACAGTATTCCTGCAGTTTATCAGTTGGGGACATGAGTTCAGATTTATGCTTGACCTCAACCTGGACAGAAAAGTGTGTAAGTGCATGTGTGATGTGATTATGTGAGCAATTTATTTGTTTTGTTTTGTATTGTTTATCTTCCCCGACTTGGTTTTGAATTGCACCGTTTCAGGCCAAAAAAAATCACAAGCGTTCCATGTTTTCCTCGTCGGGCTGGAAAAGCATCTGAAACATTATTTTTAGACGTAAAAACTCAACTGAAATCAGACTAATGAAATTATTTTAGCGTTAACAGCTGCACTTCAACCAGCTGATGTCTGTTAATTCATTAATCAAAGGTCAGACACCGCCTGTTTCTTGCATATTTCTTATTTAAAGTCCTTTGGCCCAGGTTTGCTAGACACCGCGTGTCCTTTAGCAGCTCTAAGGGCCTGTCTTTGTCTGTTTAGTCTTCGTCTTGTTGAGGTAAGAGCCGACATTCCCCGGTTCACTTTCCCTCTCCTGATCCCGAGGCGGTATCATCTCCACCGCTCACCGCTGCGCTTACAAACGCCTCGCAAACGAGCCTGCCAGCCGTCTTAAGCGTCTCTTAACCAGGTGAGACACGGACGACCTCCCCTCACGACCCCCGACGGTCCTCTTCATGACAAGGAGAGGGCTTTGTCTGCTCGCTCGCGTCAATCGTGTTTGGCGTTTTTGCCGTGAAGTCGCGGGCCTCGCTGCGACGCCAGAGGCCGTTACCTGTCAGCTTCCGAGACGCCGCCGACGTTGACGGGATCGCGAAGGGGGGCCAGGTAGCAGCGGACCTGTCAGCGCTCATTTGTCAAAGCCGCCGCCGTCTTCCTGTTAGGTGCCGGCAGAGGTATAACGGTTTCGTTGGAGTCTGCTCTCAGTCACACACACATCGGCGGCCATTTGTCCTCGCCGCGCTGTCCAAACAAGAGAGAGTGTCTTGAAGGGTTAACCGAGCGCTGTCTGGCTGGATCACCTTCACAGGAACATCAGGAGAGGTGATGCATGGTTGGAGGGAAGCACAACAAGACGACTGAAGTGACAATAAGAGTTTGGGGCGGGTGTGGTGTGAGGCCAAGTAAGCATACCTGTCAACTTTACACTGACAAAAAAAATAAAAAAAAAAAATAACTGACTCGATTGCCCCTGCCACCATATAATTGTGCACTACAGATGAATAAAAAAATACAAAAATGTCAATGTAAAATGATTTTAATGAGTCTGAAATTCATATGGGAGCTTAGACTAATTAAAAAAACATAGCATATTAAAAAAAATATGAAATAAAAATATTCGACATCTCAGTTTCTATCACATAGCGTAATCCTCTCTTCATATCAAGTACAACTATTGTAAAATTTTCTCATATTTTTTTGACCTTGTGTCAAAGTGGTAGCCAGCTAATACTAATTTATACATAAAAATTTACAATAAATAAATAAAGAAATAAAATAAAATAAATAAAAATATTAATATATTAATATATAAATATATAATATAATTATAATTTGCTGCGTTTATTTTCAGGGTGATCTAGTCTGTTTTAAGATGATGTTTGACACAGATTGTCAGGCAGCGTGAGGGAAAAAAATAGTCTCTCAAACTCGTCTGGCAACATGAATTTTGCACAAACTGGTTGTGCTAGACAGCATGAGATCAAAGAAAGAAATGAGAGAAATTATCAAGTGAGAGAAAAATGGGAGAAAAGGGTACAAAAGACAGGTATTTACAGCTTTTTTTGTGTGTAAAATTTGTCTACAGTGGTTCTTATAGCTTAACTAGCCAAGTTTCCTACTCCAAAGTGGCCTTCACTCTGCTTGAGCTCCGCTTTGCACAAGAGCCATCGTGATGCTAACTGATGAGAAAGGCAGCTTTGAATCACAAATTATGGCAATTGAAGTAAAATTCTGAAGAAGAGGAAGTGTTGCGCCACTTTAAATTGGTTTTAATGGTCGTGTGGCTTTTGTTTTGTCCTCGAAAACAAACTACAGGTAAAACCGTATTTTCACAAGTGTCTATAACAGCGGATAAACAGTTAACATGGGCTTTCTAACACATTATAACATAACGGTAAACACGTTTAAGGATAGCAACAGTTTATATTGACGTGTTTTAAACAGTGAAATGAGAGTTTTGGAGAGCATGCCAAACAATTCTCTCCAAAACGTGTTAATTCCCTTTTCATAAGCATCACATTTATCCTCATATGTGCTCACCACAATGTTATGGAAGCATTTGTCAGCCAAATTAAAATTCAAAAATAGCATATCTTCCTTGGAGAGTCAGCATCACAAATAAAGCAGGGTTTCTGTTCATTGTGCAGCGGCAGGATGGGAAGCGTTCAGTCTTTGTAGTGCTGGGAAATGTTTGTTCGAAGGTTTTTGTTATGCACACACACTCACACACACACACACTCCCATGTTAGGTTTTGATTTGTCCGTTTTCCTGTGGGTGGGAGGTGATTTTTGCGCGAATCTGTGGCGTCGCTGTCAGCGAGGACGGGGCGCCGCGGCCGCACGTGGCGATCTCAGGCTTGATAACACAGCTGCGTTTTTTCCAGAAGAAACCTCTTTGAGCGCCGCTTTACAAAAAAAAAAAAAAAAGGTGAAGAACGGGGTCGGGCTCTCTCCTGAATAATCGTAGCTCCAAGACTGCAAATGCAAAGCGACGAAATGTTTTATAGCTGGCCGGGGTTTGAAATAAAACACCTAATGGGGTCGCGTGTCTGTCTGAAGCAGGGATATACATACACACACACACACACATATATATATATTTTTGCAGCGCTGTGGTCTTTTTAAAATACAAGCTCGACTCCGGGCTCTGCGCTGTAACCTTTTTTAGCCCGTCAGGCCTGCTCCCTCCCTCCTCCGCCTCTTGATTTCCCCAAAGTGCTGTGTTTTATGTGTGCTTTTCTTTGGACCGGGGAGCTGGCAGGGTCGAGGGGAGTAGAGACGAGCGTCCGAGACGTGGGAGAATGAAATGAGGTGGCTGTTTATTCTCCTCCGCCGAAGCCACATACCTTTTTAGAGTGGCTTTGGAGCGCCGCCTAAAACAACACCAGAGGCCATGTACACAAATTACACGTCTCGCGCTGAGAATAAGGGCGGACGGGGAGGATGAGAAGAGTGCAGCTCTCTACAAAAATAATAGCGGTCAGATACATTTCTCTTATTTATTTTATTCCTTTTAATTCGTAGACGTTCTGCGAAGCTGTAAGGTCCACGACTACTTGGAAGGATTATGAAACAAATGTGCCAAATGAGTTTTTTTTTTTTTTTAATCCTCTCTTTTTTTTTTTTTGTTCACATCCATTTATTTCTTCTATCTTCGGGCAGGGTTCATCTGGAGGCCGCGCAAAAAGATTATACAATATCAAGTTAAGAGCTTGTGTTTCATTTTCGAGGGGAAAAACGAACAGTGACTAAGATAGATTACAGCGAGGAAGAATTGTCCTAATTGAAATGAATATCATAATTTGTCTCTCGTGATATTTTCTTTGTCTGCCCTCAGAAACCAGACAAATAAGAGTAGACCCTCATTGTGTTCACACTGTCGTAATAACTGACACATCAGTTTTGTGGTTGTGAAAAAAAAAAATAAAAATGTTTGGACGGGTGTTGACCCAAAAGAAATATTTGAGGGCCGACTTTCAGTTCCATTTCATTTCCATAACTTGGATAGCTGATTTGTAAAGACGGATTTTTCACCGATTCCTCCTTCCTGCTTGAGTTTTACAGAAGTTTTACATCGAGCTGTGGTTGTTTTTGCCAGCAAAGCACATAACATAACGCGTTTCCAGAGGTACTACACTAACACGCTTCAATATTATTTCCTGTAAGCTTAACTCGCTCAAGGAAATGCAAAAAATCCTGCAATGTTTACCCACCCTGAGCTGTTTTTTTTTTTTTTCGAGGCTACCCTCATTCTGCTCTCACGCTGTTATTAATTTGTGTGTGGCATTTTTTCCCCCCCCCGTTTTTTCATTATTATTATTTGGCTCGTCGAGGCACTTTGTATCTGTTGTGAAAAGTGCTACCGCTGAAATTTATAATTATTATGATTATTACTTATTTTGTGCTCCGCCAGTTCCAGGAAGTAGTGACAGTTGCTGGAGTGTTTACCCACATTAATCTGCTGGACATCAGGCTCCAGGCTCCCTGTGGGGCTCTGGACCGACCTCCTACCCATCCTCCACCCCCCCACCCCCCCGTGACGGAGCAGGACCTGAAGGGGGCAGGAAGGGGTCAGCGCGGAGCAGGAAATGGGGGTTACAGAACTCAGCGCCAAGCCACTGATGACCAGCGGCCTGGAAAGCGTACGCCCATCCATCACAATGATCTCTACCTCCACACAGCTGAAGCAACGCGGCGAGCTCGGGCTGTGAATCGATGTCCGCCGCGCACAGGAGCGTGAGCAGGAGTGTAGTTTGTGTCGGGGAGGCGAGGGGCGGCGGGGCGGCGGGCGGCGGGGGGGGGGTTTGCGAAGACGTTTCCGCTGATTGCTGTAATTATAGCGTTTGTCGTTCCAGTTCAGAGAAAGAGAGAGAGAGAGAAGGGGAGAGAGTGTTTTGCTGCTTGGTAATTGTGTGTGAAAAGGTGGAAAAGCAGGGCGTGTGATATCATCCCGCCTCGGAGAGATGAGACTCAATATTCCCCTTGTGTAAGTGTGTGTGTAAGTGTGTGTGTGTGTGTGTGTGTGTGTGTGTGTGTGTGCGTGCTCGATATTGGTTTGGCAGTCAAACATTACATTAGTGGTGCTGTGGGCTTAGACACACCCCAGCTGTACTTGGTGTGAGAACACAGGTTTGCAACTATTTTGGATTTTCCATGCAGTCTGCGGCGGCGCTGGAGACATAATCACAGAGCCGTAGCAGAGCCCTGGTCATTTATTCTGTTCACCAGCTAAAACACACACACACACACGTACACATGCACATTCAGAGTTGTACAAAGGAGGAAAAAACGTGAGGCGAACAACAAAAATAATGCGCGGCGGCCGCAGCTGGGCCATAGCGGCTGGCTGGCTGGTCGAGCCCAGACTCAGGCTGGGTGCTCTCTGCGGCTATGCAGATGTTGGGACCCTGCAGCCATATTACGACACCCTTAACCCCACCCCCCCACCTCGCTCCTACCCCCGCCGATCCAGCAGCTCCCATCCTGCTCACCCCTTGTCGTCTTATGTGGGCGCACGACTGAATTTCAACCCCCTCTGTGTTGTTTTCAATCAGAAAACAAAGGCTCAACCTGAGCTTCAGATGACGTCATGTGACATTTAAAGCCCCGGTTTTCACCTTTTTTACTTAAAGCTCATTTATACTTCATATTAAATACGGATACAGATTCAGACGGAGCCTTCTGTCCGTACTCTGCGTTCATTGCGTCCGTATTTGTATGTTTTCATGAAGCTTACAGAGCAGCAGCAGCACTGGAAATCATGGCGGCAGTGTAGCCAGTAGTTCAAGCGAGACTAGTAGATTTTAAGAATTATTAATATTAGAGAAGATAATCCCTCCGTCCTCCTGTGGTGATGTGTTTAATGACCTCACAGACCACCGCCGTCTACAATACCGCCTCTGTTTTCGCCTCTCTGTAGCAGGAACACGATTACGAGCTTCTCCGCCGTCGCCATGTTTGTTGTTGTCCGAAACGTTGGACTCTGAGCTGCCCTCTAGTGGAGTTATTGTATCCGTGCAGCATCCACGCCGATGCAAACGACCCATGAAAGCATGTGGGCGGTCATTTTTACATTGTTTGAAATGGACATGTTTGTTTTTGTACGTGAAGAGAGCAGAAATGAGTCTTAAGAGGTCGGATGACAGTTACCCAACACCTGTTTTCTGCACTCTGTTTATACACCACATCTAGGTAGAGTTAGCACTCCATTTAAATTAGTGATGTTCATTACTTATAATAAATTATGCTAAAATTAAAAAGAATGGGCCAGAAGTAAAGGAAAACCCCAGCAGGCTAGTTGCAGCACTGTTTCTGTGTCGTGTTAATTCAGCAAACGCACTGACAAAAAAGCAAAACATTTAACATGTAATGCAGAATTTTTCATTTTATTATCTTAAATGCAGCGTGCCTTGCTGACTTTGGGCTACAAGTCAAAAAGTTAGTGAATATATGCATTTATTTAGAATATGGCGGGTTAAAATATTGTTTTTGTGACTGTTCCGTTTGTGTGTTTACATGGGAGCTGATATCGTGATTTGTGCACCAGCTGACGTTTTACATTTCAGAGGGTTTCCACTCCTGCAACGACGACCTACTTAAAAAAAAACAACAAAAACAACTAAAACAGACAAAACAGGCACCAAATGGAGTGCAGCCCGTCATCTTGATGCAGCGTCACTATGACCTCCACTCAATCTGCAACACAAATATTAACGCTGATGTTCACTGATGTTGCTTCTGCACATTTGCTCTTGTATATACCTCCTATGTGCAATTTGTAAAAAAAACAAAAAAAAAATTAACAAATCAAAAGAAATAAACCTTTTTGGGGGACTCTGAACCAAACAGAAGCCCAGAAAATGATTTTTTAAAAATAGTAAATATGTATGTAAAACAAACATGCAGGCCCTGCTACTGTAAACAACAACAACAACAACAGCAAACTGGTAACTCTTAAGCGTCCCCGTGAACCCATTTTTCACAATGAGGACAGTTTGTTTGTTCATATAAACAATGTAATATATGTTTTCATATACTATAGGATTTTTTTTTTTTACTTCTCTGAGTTTAAAACCTATTCCTCAGAACTACATTTTGCACCTTTTAAATATCTTTAAATTAAAATACATCTCCTTTTTAACACACTTAAAAGCACAACTTTAACATTTATATACAGTGAATTCACATTTTTTTGAGAGGATAGTTCCAAAATTGTGCCATAAGTATTTAAATCATGTTTTGTAAGTACTAATGTTATGGTTATATGTGCCTACCACTGTGATACAGCATGTCTGCAAGCATTTCGTTGTTTATAAATGCTTCAAAGTGAAGTGTGACTGTATATCTGACTTATTAGCTCTTTATGTGAAAAACTGGATGTTGCGTCGCCGCCTCCCCTGTCATACCTTGTGGAAACAAGGGCTTCAAACATATTTTCTCTCTGTCTGCACGCATAAATGCAGACAGGGAAATATGTAAATGCCTTTGTGATCCAAAAGAAGGCAAGTCAGACGGCAGAGAAAATAATGTCTGTCCAAGTGGGGCGTGAGCAGAGGAAAAGCACCAGGACGGGCAAACAGCCATGAAATCCCTGATGCCTCCTGCCAGTGTGGAGATAGGCCCCGCCAACTGGCCAAATCCAGAGCAACTCCTCATTCCTCCAAAGCGGGGGGACATTGCTAAAGCCTCTCCCAATGTCAAGTGGCATTTATTAAATACACAGAGAGGCGAATGTTTTCACGCGAATGTCCCCGGTGATCTGTGTGGTCCAAGCAAGGAGTGCCAAACACAGAGCCGCCTGTGTCTTTCTTTCTGTCTTTTCTTTCTTTCTTTCTTTCCCCTCGTCTTAGTCGCTTCCTTTTTTTTTTTTTTTTTTTTTTTTGATGCCGATCCAGATTCCTCGTATCTGGAAGCGCGGTAATCCCTCGCAGGCCTGCGTCTCAGGTACACCTCGCGAAAACAAAACAAAATGTCACGCGGCGGCGACAAATAAGCCATTAGAAGACGCGATACCTCCGGGAGATTCGCCCGCCGCTTCCAGTGAGACGTTTTAATGCCACACTCGGAGGACTTTGAGAGGATTTGGGTGCAAATCACTTTTTGTTTTTGTGTTTTTGTGTTTCTCTCCCCCCTTTTTTTTTCGTGGGGGTAGAGTAGGGTGGCATCTTCCATACCCGCCCAGTGGAATCATGGGTGGTAAATCTTCCCTCAGCGCAAATATGAGCTGAGGGGTCTCTTTTGGGGCTGCAGATTAGTTCGATTTTTTACATGTCGGGGCCGTATGGTGTTGTGACGGCCCTGTGAAGTCACCGGATCTTATTTTCTTTTCGCCTGCAATCTGCCAGAGCAGATGATACTGCCTATGGACCCCAAGTCAACCGCTTATTGTTCATTTTGGCTACAGCTGTCCAGCAATCCCAAGAACATGGGAGTTCATATCCAAGGATAATCTGTTTTTTCATGTGCCGGCGACGTTTAATGCCCGGTCTCGAGTGTATCCGGGCTTTTTGGTCAAAGAATAGAACTGGTGAAAAGAGGGAGAGGGGGGTTACAGAGAGAGAGAGAGAGAGATAGAGAGCGAGCTTAGGAGTACAGCAGCCCCCTAATCCTTAGGTGACCACTGCCGAGGCCCAGATGAACGCTCACATTAAGGCAGCCGGAATAGTTTCCGAAACTGCCGGGGTCGTCCTTTTGTCTTTTTCCGACGCGCCGAGGCACATTAAGCGCAGAGCCAGAGAGTTGAGGCGGGGCGACACGAGGAGCTACATTTATCAGTTCACAGTTTCAGAGGATATTGCAAATCAATTTATTAGATTATGAGGTCTGCTTTGAGCTCTGTACCCCCCTCCCTGCACTCCCTCCCTCCCCCCCAGCCTTCAAACATAATATTTTAAAGGAAACTCTATTTCCAGATTATGGAGCACTTTATCGCAGAACAAGGAAGCATAAATTCTGGCCCAGACATCCTAAATCCTATTTTCTCTCTCTCTTTCTCTCTCTCTCTCTCTTACAGTAACGTGTCTTCATCTTCTCAAGGACACTGACATAATGGAGTTTGTTATGCTTTGGTCTGTATTGCCCAATTTAACCTTCTGGATGCCAGCTGCTATGAAAAAAAACAAGCTAAAAACATAAATGCATTATTAATGTCTTCAAAATAAGACATTAAAACATTAAAATCGAACGCTTTTGAGAGTGAGTTGATACAAACTACTTACAGGATCCTGCCGGTTTCGTACAGCACTGATACAAAACTGGCTCGCGCTCCTCCGTTGGTGATTCTTTGTGCTAAGAGTCCAGTCCACATGACGTATATGGCGTAATAACACACGGCTATAATTAATCTTCCAGCAAGTGATCCAATTATCCAATTGAAGTCGCAATTTATGGACGCATGGCTTGTTGTGTGCTCAGATAAAGCTCGGACTTCTCGAAGACCAATGAGAGGCGCTTTCTTAAATGGTATTATCCATGTTTGGAGATGCGTTCTCATTCGGGATTTTTTTTTTTTTTCTTCTCAGTGTCCGTTTCAAAAGCTAATTCACAACGGTAATCAGTGCTCTTTAATTTTGCGCCTCTTGTTGTCGGGACGACTTAGGATAAGACCCTTGAGGGGAAAGCCCTTTTTTTTTTCAATGACAGATGTGCTATTTTTTTTTTTTATTATTTTTTTTTTATACATAAGTACGACTCATCCAGCACTGAGGATTAATTGGACTGATGGCACAAGACAGGCTGATGTTTGAGCTGGAGGCACATCAAGTGCAATTTAAAGGGGAACTCCAGAGTTCATCTAAGAGCTCGTAGAGTCTAATCAATAATCAGGACACACGAGGAAAAGCAGAGAAGTCAACAGGTATAAAGTCATAAACTAGATTTAAAATGTCAGCTTTGCGATTGGTTTCACAATGAAATGGGGGCTTTCATGAGCAGCCGCTTAAAGTCTGCGGTGTTTCTCGGCGTCATCGCACAGAAGAGAAAACTTTCCAACCACATCTGCAGCCAGTCTGATCATCTGGCACATTTCAGTTGACTGCAAATGAACAGATCCTTTCTCTCAAGGGGAACATGAATTGTTTGAAATACTAAATATCTATATAAACAAAATTGCAGGCCCTGTTATAGTAAAAAAAACAACAGTGAACCAGCCCTGAGGACAGTTTGTTTGTTTATATAAACAGTGAGATTTATTTTTTCATATACTATAGGTTTTTTTTCCCTCTTGTGTTTAAAATATATCCCTCAAAACTACACAGCGCATCTTTAAATCTCTAAATAAAAAAAGAAGAGGAAGTCAATAAAGGTACATATTATCTTAAAACCTTTGACATTATGGTGAGCACTTCAAACCACAACTTTAGTATTTGTATGTAGTAAATTCACAATTTTTGAGGAGGATAGTGTAGCCTTCCCTCCAACGTGGTGACTTCATGATTTAAAACATGTTTTATAAATGCTAATGCTCTTGTTATATGTGCCTACAACTATGTTATAGCGTATTTGAAAGCATTTAATTGTAATGTGTGGCCATATGTCCTATACCATACACATACTTTACATTTATAGCTCAGTATCTACAAAATATTGAGGATCCCATATGTATAGATATTACCATTTTTATATAGTTTGGTACTTTTTTAGTAAATAATATCTCAACTCGGTCACTGCCAGTCCACACACATTAGAGTTTATTTTACACTGAAGGTAGTTTTGACCAGCTGCCTCAGAGTCATATCAGCTCTATGAGTGGACAGTCGACCCTTGTCAACTCAAAATAATTATCACTGTCACTTATTAACACTTGGAGATTTCCCCTTCTGGTTTCAAGGCTTTGGGAGGCCCCAGTCTGGTGGGGTTATTGCCCAGCTTCAGGGTACCTGTCACATCTCCGTTCCATAAAAACCAAAAGACGGGAGGAAAGACGGCTCTCTGTCTGCAAGAGCTCTCCCCTGCTGCTACTGTTTATCTAAAACGCCGGCGTTTTGCCTCTGCTAATGGACTGGGACTCCAATCAAATCTGACCCCCAGAATGACAGCGAGCATTACCAAAAACAATGATAATTAATTTTTTCCCCGCTTTGCTAAATTGCAAAACAAAGACAGCCTCCATTTGCTGAAATCTGTTAATGAAAGGAGCAGGATAAGGATGACAAAAAAGCGAAAAAGATGTTGATGAAATGGATTATTTGACCTTCAGACCACCAGCTGTTTTTTTGCACTTTAAGGTAGATTGTGTTGACATGAATACCTGGGCATGCAACCACTTTAATTCTGTCTTTATTTTGCTTAAATAACATTATTGGATACACAGTATGAATGCACTTCATGGAAACTACCCCAGACTGGAGTGCTGGTGAATTTTTCATTAGAATTATTCTTGGTGAAACCATAAAACAATGCACAAACATTACTGTGCAATGTGTTATATAAGATGTGAAAAAAAAAAAATCAACCTTTTACCAGTTGCTTTCTTCCAAATTGTTTCGATTATTTCAAATCCAGCTCATGCGATTTGGAAAGGTTCAGTGATTTGTGATAATTTCGCCGAGTGTCAGTAATGCTAATCTTCCACATCTCTTATTTTGAAAAGATTCCAGAGAAAAATTGCGCAGTTGTTGGGCAAAACAAAATCTCAGTCGTTTCAGTGATGATTTGCTTTTTTGTCACAGATTTTTTTTTTCTTCTCTGTTTCCTCCCGTTTATGAGAAATGGAAGCACTAGTGAAACTTATAAAATGAGAAAAGGAACCGTGCAAAACGTCTCAATTGATTTATTTTACATCTCTCAATAAAGTGCATTCAGCTTAGCAAACACAAGAATAGCATTTTGTTCATGTCATCCGTTTTTTGGTGCCTGCCAAGCTAATGATTCTTTATTCGATTTCCTCTTTCCGTCGATTTCGATGCATCAGAGAAACTTAACTTTGAGAACATTTTCACCCAGAAGCCGGCGCTTTTCTTTTCTCTTCCCTTACAGTCAAAAAATCTGTAGCAGAAGATGAATCTGAATGCATTTCTGACACAAAATAAAAGCCTAAACTGACACAAGGTGTAAAACCTTGACCTTACACGATCTGTAGCCGTGCACTGGTGATTTCACTGGATGTCACCACCCTGTCCAAACGCAGGCATTTGCAGATAATTTCTTAATCCCATTAGGTCCATAACATCAGTCTTGTGCAACGAGGGACTTTTGTCGCATGGCGATCAATTATGAATCAGATTATGGCCCTTTTTTTTTGCAACTTTCGGCTCGATTCACCGTGGAAAAACAGTGAAACATCCCAGCGACCGGGCGTTTGCAGCACACCGTTAGTGGCGGCGGGTGGAAAAAATGCCGACTCGACCGTTTTGGGTTTAGGTAAACAACTCGGTGATCAGCAGGTAGCGGTTCAGACGGGGCCGCCGCGCGCCACCCGCTCAAGTGTGAAGAAGTTACCCATTGAAACCATTCAAAGACAAACAGAGCCGCTGCTTGATAAGCCTCATCCATCATCAGCACACCTCTCCGCACTGCCCTCGATAACACAGCGGATTTCCTGTGATGGAAGAAATGTGTGTGTGTGTGTGTGTGCACTGCATCACCAACTTTAATCAAAGCAGGAATGGAACGGAAGCGATTTTTTTTCTGTCAACGTGAGGAGGTGGAAAGGTAGACAGATACCTGGATATATTTTTATTATGTGAATTGATGCGATTTGTTTAAGTGCAAATACTTTGAGGTAGATAGTTCAGTTAAGTGATGGACAACAAACGGGATGATTATGAAGAAAGACTCAGGTGATGCGGTTACAAATTTTCATGCAGGTGAAATGAGAAAAACAGCATAAAATATCAAAATGTCGTAGCTCTGACAGGACGAGGGGTCATTCATTGCCGCCAAAAATACGCTCTCATGGTAGGATTGCAGCTAAAAATCAATATTATTAAACTGGAAGTCTCCATTGCCCCCTTGCTGCTATGATTGATATTTTGGCACTTCTCCACCTCTGTTTTTAATAGTTTGATAATCGATTGAGGGACGACAAATCAAGCGCCCTTTGGTGTCCAGTTCCAGTGAACATTTTTCACTCCTGCAGTCAGGGGTCTGTGGTTTTGACCTTTGACCTCGACACCACCGGCTTCTTGTAGTAGCACTTACAATGTTGAACGTCCAGTGTGTGGCTGTTGAAGTGTGTGGAAGGCTGATGGAAATAGAAAACAGTTTGATTTTTCAAGATATTCATAAATATTGGCATGCCTTTAAACATGAGGGAAGATGAATGCAAAAGAACCCCAAAAGTTTCCTATTTTGGTTCACTGTATTTGGAAATAGTAAGAGAGCAAGGCAGAGTTACAGAGGACAGCTGATAAAATGGAAATCACCCCCATCTTTTCCCTTCCTCACTTTGTGTTTTATCTCACCACTTCGCATCAAAGGTACCAAGGCTGTATTTATCACTTTGCCTCCATCTTTCATCACAAATTTAAAACCGGATGAATCCGAGCTTGTTAAAATCCTGCATTGTTGAAAGTCTGCTCTCAACCTTCCACCTTTTTAAAGGGAAGCAAAGGCAAAAAAAAAACGAGCCAGGAGGAGAAGAAGGAGGAGGGAGGAGGGGGGGAAAAATGGAAGCAGAGCTGATAAAAAGGGCGTTATTAGCTTGGTCGCGGTCGGAGCCCATTTGCGTCCATTTGCATCTGGGCTGAAACCTGCAGCTGAGAGCATCTCGGCGATGTATAATGACCGGTTGTCACAACAACACGGGAGGTGGCCCCGCCGGCAAAATGACGGTCCTGTCACTCCTCCGCAAAGACGAAACACTGGCAACCTGTAATTCCCCTCCCAGCGCTGCTTCCTTCCTGCCTGCCGCCTGGTTAAATGGCACTTTTGAAGGAAGTAAATCTACAAAGTTGTGTTTAATAACATTGCCAGAGCCAAATGTTTGACGGGGTGAGGTGGCGACGGTGGCGGGGGAGCGGGGGGGTACGGAGAGGCTCACAGGGTTAAGAGGGATTTGTCATTTGTTTGTGCTCGCAGGCCCTAATCTGTTCATTGAAACGGCCCATCTTTTCAGCTAGCTGCGTTTCGAAGTAAATGAAAAACAATTATACGGTGCAGCAAGAGGAAGCGTGGCAAGGTGGGACGGCGCTGGCTCGCTGTGTGTGTGTGTGTGTGTGCGCGCGTGGTTGTGGAGTCGCGGGTGATCGGGGGGCGTGTCAGCGGAGGATCCCATCACATATCAGTGGTTGGTTTTTCTTAATGCGGTTTTCTCTCTGTGCTCGAACCTGGCGCTGCGTTCGCTCTCACACGCGCAGCGGGACTCGCTTTTTTGCAAAGATCCGTTGATGGATGCTGTCATTATTGTCACGATCGCTGGAGGAAGCAAAGAGGGAAAAAAGTCATCACCAGCGATTGTTTTAACACCGGAAAGGCCCAAACTATGGTCACTTGATGTGATTTAATGATTGAAATAACAGGAGCATGGCGTTAATATGTGCAGAGTTAGTAGAATAAGAGATAGCAGGCATGTTAGAAGCAAAATAATAGACATTTGCTTGTAATGTATGAGGATTTTTATATGTGGGATGAGGTAACCACTCAAGAAATAAAAAAAAATACACTAAAAACTCTGTGAATCATGAAGACACTGAAGGATTTGGATCATGACAGTTCTCTTTTCAGTAATTTATCTGTATTTACGAACATAAAACTGTATGTTTTTACAGATACGTATCCCTCTTTGACCTTCCATGACACCAAATGAAGGATTATTTGTTAGAATATGCAGATAAACTGAAGAAAATGACAAAGTTAAAGATGTCAAACTCTTATTTTTCCCAGCAGTTGTCTGCAGGTTCTCTATCATCTGTGATTGCCAAAAATGAAATGTTTTACCGTCTGTCTGTGTGTGTGTGTGTGTGTGTGTGTGTGTGTGTGTGTGTGTGTGTGGTTCAAAGTCATTCTGCACATTCCCTCAATGAAAAGTGAAACTCCAGAATAGATTTTGTTGTTGCGTCGTCGCCTGTAATGAGTCAAACACCAGAGCGACTCGCTTGGGTTGCAGCCTCCTGTCTCTGCAGATGTGAAGTGAAGTGACACATTCATATGCAGGGAAGGGGAAAAAAACAACAGCAAAAAAAAAAAAAAAGAGAGAGAGAGAGAGAGAGAGAGAAAATCCACTAAAAAAAAAAAACCTCACAACCAAAGGCCCCCCCAAAAGGCAAACACATAACTAAACCTGTGCGAAGAAGAAGAAGAAGAAGAAGAAGAAGAAGAAGAAAAAGCAGCAGCGAGGAAATTAGCGACAAAGCATTATAATTTGTCACTGATGCATAAATCTTGCTGACGTGCTCAGTCACTTTAATGGAGCCGCGGCTGCTTGGCGGAAGGCTGTGCAAACTTGCGCAGTTGCAGAAAAACAGAAAAACTATATGTTCGAACATCACCTTATTTGCATAATTTACCAAAAGCCAATGAGGCAGCTCAAGGAGTGCGGGTGATAGTAATAAGTGTTTGGGAAAGGCAGAAAGATCACTAATGGTTTGCCTATGGGGATTTCTCCACGCCATGGGGGAGGAAAATGAGAAATATTTTTCAAACAGCGGGGGTAAAGGTTTTAAAACTAGGAGCACATGGGGAGATAAAGATGTTCCTGCCACGGGGTGCTACGCGGGAAAAATGCAACGGCGAGGATGACAAAAAGAATGCCCCCGTAATTTCGGCATTAAGAGGTAATAATCATGTTTCACCGATGATATTAAAACGGTAACCCGCAAAGCCGGGGTAAAATAGATAAATATATAAATAAAGAAGAGAGAGGGAGAGAGGGGGAGGGAAGAGGAGTGGGCCCATCAGGTAGAGGAGGTAATGAGGTGGTGGG
Organism: Myripristis murdjan; assembly: GCF_902150065.1. Classification (NCBI taxonomy): domain Eukaryota; kingdom Metazoa; phylum Chordata; class Actinopteri; order Holocentriformes; family Holocentridae; genus Myripristis; species Myripristis murdjan. Next base: position 18,285,329 of record NC_043981.1, read on the forward strand.
TGGGTGGAGGTGGGGGTGGAAAGGGGGGGTAAAGGGAGGAGGGGGGGGTGGTTTGCCCTCTCCCGACTCCTGTTAAAGTGCTCATCACCGACTCGGCGTGAGAGTAAACAAAGAGTGAGGCGAGAGAGAGAGGGGAAGATTCGAGTTCGCGGGGATCAGGACCGCTCCCGCCGCCCGCTGGGCTCGCCGCGGAGGGAAAAGTCGCTGCTGGTTGACGTCGCCGCCGCCGTGCACATTATGCAGATCTGACGCCGAGGTGGATCGGCAACCAAAAAAGCGCAACTTAGCACTCGTTCTGTCCGGGTTTTGAGTTCATGGTGTGAGTTCACAGTGGAAAACAGTGGAAAATGCGGCACACTCTCAGAAAATGAAGCACATAATTGCACTTTTAGGGGTTCAGCCGCTTGAAACTGGGGCCTCTAAGGTCCAGCTTTTGCACCCTTGACTGGGTGTTTATTTGTACCTTAGACATTTGATATTGTACCTTAACCCTCCTATTATGTTCAGAGTCAATTTGACCCAGGCCAATGTTTAGCGTCTCTAAATAAATGATTAACATCATTTTTTTTGCTTCATATTTAATGAGTGTTCCTAATGTAATTGGCACTACCGGGTAAAGATGAAATTCACGTGATGATATGTTTTCAATGTCCTGTACACACTTTGTAACGCATCGGTTATAAATAAGAAAAATCGTTACTTAGAAATAATATAAAGCCATTAAAACACCAAAAATTAATATTTCTTTCCAATTTTAGATCAATCAGTGAGATTTTATGGTGATTTGAATATTTTTCCATTGTCGCCTAATAGGAATACTGGATGTATAAGTGGGGGTGGGAGGGAGTTATGTTTTATTTAAAGGGCTATTTAGGTAATCAACAAAGAAACATAAAGTACCTGACAAATAAACTTTGATAACAATTTTAGTTATAATAATTTTGTGGAAGTTTAAACTGCGGGGGTCAAATTGACCCCAAACATGAAAGATGTTCAAAAATGTGAACCTAACAGGGTTAGGGTTAACATGTTTAGGAAATGGTACATGTATGTGCCTTTTACTGCCTGGGAACATACATGTACTGTTTTGGCTCTGAAGAAGGTTCACATAATCACCCTCAGGTGCAGTAATTAATCCTGTAGGGGGTACGTTGGTGTAGCTTGCACCTTTGGGGATACAATTGGACTCCCAAATGCCAACATGCACAATGCACAGAAGTGTTTTGCTTGTGCAGCTTTCCCACAATGCAGTGCATCAAGGAAAGGAAGGAGCTGCACAGAGGTGGAGCATCTTTTTCAGTCATACATTCACCCTTTATTTAAATCTCGAGGACCATTTTCAATAATGTCACGTACAATTAGAATCAGAAAACAAACAACAGCTTAAAACAGTTGCATTCAGAAGCGGAATAGTTTGTAATCGTGGTTTCAAACTGACCTATGGGTGCAGTTTTAATGTGTATTTTAAAACGTGTGCAGCACAAAAAACAAGGCGCAGTTTTCCCGATGTAGTGTTTGACTGTGTAGGACCAATTCAGCAACAATAAGGAAGTGATATATGATGGCACGCTGCCATGAGGGGCTTTCTAAATAGATAGAAACCAGTGCCAACCAGTGCCCATCACTGTTTCTGCTAATGCTTTCTTCTTTCTTCCTTTCCGTAAAACAAAACACCTCTGTTAAAGCCTACAGGGATGTATGGTTATGAAGCTCATTTGTAATGCTTTGTTTATGTGTACCGGGCTATATAATGTATTTTTAATGTGTGCAACATAAAGCTGTGCAAAAAAAAAAAGAGGATGCAGCTGAGATACCTTGATATTTTTTTGCAATAGCCTATTGATTCTCTGTGCATTTGTATTAATTCTCTTTGCGTTTTTATGTATTTCTATATGACATCTGTTATATATTTTATGAGTTTACCCAGGTGTTAAATAGTATGTTGTATTTAAAGCTCCAGTTATACATTTTCAGAGTATTACAATGCACCGTGAGAAGTGTTGTATTGTGAGGTCCTTGCCAATACTCAACCTCAATACAGCAACTCCTACAGGGCGCCGTGACCCCATAATTGTAATGTATTATAGACATTTATGAGTTTTACGATTATTTATGTGGTTTTAAGTGAGAGGTTCGCTCTCTGTGTTTCACATAAACCACATTTTGCCTTTCCAGACCTTATAGATCCGATCCTGCCTGCGCTAAAAAATGTATTCTAAGCATTTCTGGGCTTTTCATTATCAACAAAGCATTACAAATGAGCGACGTGATGAAAAGGGATGGTCCTGGTCGTTTTACATAGCGCGCAGATTAATAATGCACTTGTGCGTTAGAGATCGGTTCATAGTTAATGACAACTGCGCTCAAAATGTCTATACCTCATAGACGGCTTAGTTGGCCTGTTTCCTTTGGCTGTCACTTTTCCAGGGCTGATCTCCAGGCGTGTCGAGATAAGCCTTTTGATTCAGATCGGTGTTTTCGACGGCTGGTCAGCGCTGCACACACTCACACACACACAGGAGCAATAACCTCCCAACTGCAGAAGTGGCTTGTAAATAACAGTTTGCAGATGTATTGTGTCGGGAGCTGTGGCGAGAGAGAGAGAGAGAGAGAGAGAGAAAAAGACAGAGACAGAAGGAGCGTCGTGAATGTCAATGGACGCGTGCCTTCAACTTCCCATGAAGAAAATGATAAGCAGGGGCTGGTGGAGACGGTCGGTGCAGTACATTGTGATAATGACATTTGGGGAGGGATAGTGTTGCAAAGCTGTTAAGCTCTTTCATTGCACCAAGAAGATTAGTCGACGAGATGGGGCTGAATGACAGTGAAGGTAGCGTCCCCCCAGCCTCGCCTGCAGAGGACTTGGCATGCAGAGGTCCGTTAAAAGCCAAGCGCTCACTTTACACCGAGGACCAATTGTCCTTCACTCGCAAAGTATCGCAAACCCCCACAAAGCCAAGGGCATTCTGTTGTTTTGTGCCTCCTTTTCATCTGCTGTTGTCGACGTCGCCGGATTTACCAGCGACGTCTATCTACGTTCGCACTTGCCTCCACCTTTAATGATGCGCCGCATTAGACGCCGCTCTCGTTTTTTTGCGGCGACTTTACTTCACTGCTCTTTTGTCGGTGACTTTCACTGCATCATCCCAGTTTGTCGCCATTGTGTACAACTTCCCCTCACGCCGTCGCGCAGAGGTTTACACTCAGCCGAAGCGGGAGGAGTTAGGGGGGACGGCCCGTCTGGCGAGGCTGTATTTAGTTTATCTACTCGCCCAACCCTCTCTCAAACCCCAGTTGGTCGTAAAGTCACCACATCAGACCCCGTTTGACCGAACCAAAGCGGGAAGCGGGAACTTTGGACAGCTCTGTGCTGCATGTCCTATTATCTGGGACATTGGCTTGCCATGCCTTTAACTCTTTGTCACATTGCCTATTCCCATTAAAAGCCTTTGGGGAGCGAGGCGCCGCCCCCCCCCTCCAGCATTTCAAGTGTATGTGTCTGTGTTGCGGTTTTCACCCGAGTTTCCCTTCAGGCTGCCGGAAAACACTGTCCGTCTCTTGACGCGCTCCACGTCTCGGCCCTTCTTCTTCCGCCCACGCAGGAGTCATTTTTATTTATTTATTATCTCCTTTGACAGGGGAGGGAGTGACGGGGGACTCGCAGAAAGCGTTTTGTCAGTTCTTAAGTGTCTGACAATACGAATGAAGTTTAGCATGTGAAGAACAAGAGGGTATCCTGTTTTATTTTTTATTTTTCAGCCCTGATGGAAGGATGGGTAGGGCCGCAGAGATAGAAGGAGAAAGAGAGAGAGATGGAAATGACAGAGGGAGCGACGGTCGCCGAACCCACCAGTGCATTAAAGAAATCTCCTTCCTGTCATCGCCGAGGCCCGCTGCCGTGGTGACGGAGGAGGGGAGCGGGACGCGTCGTCGCTGACCCCGAGCTCGCGCCCCCCGGTCCCTGGTGGTCGTAGCCCCGGGAAAACAGCGGGTGTCAGGGGGAGGAAGGAGGAAGAAGATGAGGAAGGAGGAGGAGGGGTGGTGAATCGCGGAGGCTGCCAAAGTGACAGGAAAGTCATCTCAGGAGGGGATCAGTCTCAGGCACGGCAACTCTCGGCCCTGTCAGCCCTTTTTTACTGATGTTGTCGTCGATTTTTGTCAAATAAGCGAATGCGGCGCATGAATGTGAATGCGCCGGGGCTGCTGGGGTTTCCGTGCCGTTTATTCACACCAGCGAATCATAAAGTTTAAAGATACGACATGCAGCGGTTTTGAACATCCGTGTGTGGGTTTAGTGGTGCGACCATGATCAAATGAGATGATGGAGGAGACGATTAGTAACCTCTGACTCATGTTGGTGGTTTTTTTTCTCTAAATTGAGTGTTTATGCCAAAGGTTTAGGATGCACTTTGTGTGTACACAGCATTAAAAACACAATCAGGATTCTAAAATCATCACCTCTGTGCAGTTTTGCTTGAAAGAAGGGTTCATTAGTCGAGTTCAGCCGCTCGGTGTTGATAAAAGGCAGATACTCTGATACACATTGGTGCTTTTCTTATTTAAATTTGACAGTTTTACTGTTTTTATGCAAAAAAAAAATGACAAGGATTCAGCATTTCCACCAAGGAATTTATTCTTGTGAGGGTGGAAAATACTCGGAAACAGCATTTAGATCAGCATGGGATCATGGGATGTTATAACTTTACATTGTTGAAACCGCGACGAATAAAGACTTAACTGACCCAACTCCCCCCACAAAAAAAAAAAAAAAAAAAATCAATCACAAGTGCAAAGGAAATGTTTTCAAGCAAATATAATGAGAAACAAAAAGCAGACCATCTGATATTTAACAAGACACACAGTGGCTTGACACTACTACGACTACTGCTAGTAATAATAATGATAATAG
>NC_043981.1:18292737-18352737 GCF_902150065.1 Myripristis murdjan
CTGGAGAAACATTACCGATAACAAACCGGCTCTACCTGCTTTCGCCGTTTTTGCGGCAAAGATGAATCACCCGTTTAATAAATAACGACATGCAGTGCACAATGACAATTACCTGACTTATTTTTCATTCATGTGCATTTGTGAGTGTGTGTGTGTAAGTGTGTGTGTGTGGATGGAAGACACCTTACACTGTCACGGATGGCAGAGCGTAAACTGCACGCTTTAAGCTTTAATTACCTTGTTGTTTTGTCCCTCCGTCACACTGGCCCCTGCACTCAATCATGCTCCTGCCAAAGCCTGCACACACACACACACACACACACACACACACACACACAGTCCACTGCAAGACATTAAGAATGCATTAATAAACGTTAATACTCCCTTTCCCCCCTCTTTCTTTCTCTCTCTCTCTCTTCCTGCTTTTTGTGTTTGTATTTTTTATTTATTATTTTTTTTTAATTTCTGTGTCTTGTTGTCAGGCTTTGTTACCCGTTAAAGGTTCAACCAAACGCTTTTAATTCGCTCGCCACCCTTGATTGCGGGCGCGTCGGTACACGGGCGCCATTACGGCCTCCTGAAGGATAATTGCTATCAGTGTAATGATCACAGCGCTTTCATGTATCGAGCTCCTCCATCTCCCAGATATGTGCCATTAAGAGCAAGGTTGTCTTTGTTGCAGCTCACGCTTGGACACAGGCCAAACCCCCTCCACCCAACACACACACACGCACACACATATGACACACACACACACACATGCACACACTGTCAAAGCCTAGACGTATTTCTAATATGGCGAGATATTCTCCTTGGGGGGGCAAATGGAGAAAGTAGCTGCAACAGTTAAGCTGCATCTCATCATCAAGGTAACATAAGTAATTTATGTGCATCATTTTTAAATGTGTAAATGGCTTCGTCTCCATTTGAACCCGTCATTTAGGCTCATTCGGTGTTTTAATCTTGTTTTTCCTCAAACAGGGTAAAAAAAAATCTGCCAGTGGGATGAGATAGTCCCACTTGTTTAGATGGGTTGTTGTGTAAATTTGTATAAATGTGTTAAAACGAGGCAGAGTAAGGCAGATCAGCCACTAGGATCAAGAAAATGACATGGAGACAAGTGGGATTATCTCATCCCACCGGCAGATTTTGAAGATTAAGATTTTAAAAGACCCGAAGGGAATGCTTTGGAACGTTTTGGGCAAAATCCCCCTTTTTTCCCGACATACCTCTGTACGTCCAGTGGTTCAGTTCCCATGGCAAGCATTTCCTGTTAGCTTAGCATAAAGACTTGAAGTCTATGGGGGTTGTTAGCCTGGCTCTGTCAAAGTGGAAGAATAAACCTTACAGCAACTCTGAAGCTGTTTTATTTAAACAGTGGCTCATGTGGAAGTTATTTCCAATACACATCAAACACTGTGTATATTGCAATATTCATTTAAGATTGAATATAAGGCTATATGATTAGTTTAGATGGAGATTTTTTTTTTTTGTTTTGCAATGTGAGAGCTAGATGAGTCAATTTGAGACATTTGGGTCGCAGCGTTTGCCGATGTTGAGAAAGTGAAGCTGCTGAACTTCGGCGTAAAAGAGAAGGGAACTGTAATTGTGTTTTTTTTTTTTTTCCCAGTGAAAACAAAAGCATGGAAGAAAGAAGAAGAAAAAGAAGAAGAAGAAGAAGAAGAAAAAAGCACTAGCCAGACATCTTGGCATCTGTTACCATTAATTTACTGCTCACTGCTTTCAATGTGATTTCCTCCCATATGTTTCAGATGTGGCTTTGCCTTCGCCCCCGAAAACAAACGGCTTTTTCTCTGAATTATTCACTCCTACATCCCCCACCGCCACCCACCCACCCACCCCCCTCCCACACACACACACACACACGTACACACACACACACGCACGTAACAGCACCATAAACAATTCATCCGTGGCTTTATCATTAAAAGATGTCACTCTGACTTTCACGAGAGATACTCTAGGATTTTTTGGTGCACATGTCGTGTTTGGTCTGAAAAAAAGGCTTGAAACACACGCACACACACACCCGCACACACACACACACAGTCTGAAATATACACCCTTAAAAACACATGAACAGAGCAGATACACAAGCACAAACTCACACTTGTGCACGCTCTCATCCACACTGAAATAACACACACACACACACACACACATGCACAGATGCTGATTCATATGCAGACACACACTTCAAAAAGCAAAGCACACACAGGCAGAGATGTGAATACGCATGTACTCACTTCTCAAAGCAAACACACACACCTATACAACTTTTATTCTGAAAAACACACACATTTACAAAAAAAACAACAACAAAAAAAAAAGCGATTGTGCATTGAAACACAGACCCCGCACAGTCAAAAATACACTGATGCACAAGCTCGCATACCCACACAAACTTTCTCTCTGACACACACACACACACACACACACACTGACGCACACATGTTCCTATGCAGCGAGCAGGCAGGCAGCAGGATGCAGTTTTTTGGGACAATGTAATTGTTTCCATTTCCCATCAGATAAGCCTCAGGTGTGTCTTCTTGCAGCCGGGTGTGTTTAGTCTGCACGCGCTCCCGAACACAATCTGCTGCGGCGGATCACAATGAGGCAGGAACCGTCCCTGGTAGGCCTCCGCTGATAACAGTCTCCGCCGTAATGGCTCCCCATTGTTTGTGCCAACACAATGCTGTTTGCTGGCGGTGCCACTCTGACAGAAGTCGACCTGCCTTTGAAGTTTCCTCCCGCCGGGGTTTCGCTCTGCCACCTATGGAATGACAAAATGATCGATCACGCCGCCCAGGAGGGGCCGCAGGAGAGCCGGAGTATAGATTTGGAGATTTTTCAAGATCGAGTTCCAGTCCCTTCCCCTCGTCCCTGAGTTTCAGAGTGCCCTCGACTGGCTCGTGGCCCTTGCACTGCAAAAACGCAAAATCTTACCAAGATTATTTGTCTTATTTCAAGTCAAAAATGTCTTATTTCTAGTCAAAATATCTCATTACACTTAAAATAAGACAAGATCACCTCAGAAGTGAATTGTTTTTAGACAACTGTCTCTTGTTTCAAGTGAATTTTCACTTTTTCCACTGGCAAATTTTGCCAATGAAACAAGCAAAAATTGTCTAAAAACAAGTTACTTCTGAGGTGATCATGTCTTATTTTAAGTGTAATGAGATATTTTGACTAGAAATAAGACGTTTTTGACTTGAAATAAGACAAATAATCTTGGTAAGATTTTGTTTTTGCAGTGTGAGCACAGAGGCTGTAAGAGGTGAAGGTTGAAATCTTTACCTAAGAAATGGGACCCCACTTTGTCGAGCCTGTCCCCCGGCTAAAAACACCCCCATGCGGCGTTTGCACAGTAGTTTATCACCATGTATCGTTATGTTTTAGAGTTAAGCGCCCTCTAGTGGTCTTATAAATAACGACGTTGTGGTGTCGCATTAAGAGAGCGACAAACTCTGCATTGTTTTTAGGCAGCAGACATTTGCTAAAATTTAGGAACCTTAACCTTTTCCTCACCTGAGATGAGTAGAAGGACACACACACACACACACACACACACACACACACAGCTCTTGCTTTGTCTCTTCTGTGGTGCAGGGAGTCAAAATCCCCGTCTCCGCAGATCCATTTCCAAAGAAAGAAGTCCATTCCTGCACACACTTCGCTCACTTCACGTCTGCGTTGATTTATTTCGGAGAGGCTTTGGGTGACATGAACCTTCCTCTTGTCTCGAGAGAGCTTCTTGTAAAGTTTGTGATTAATTTCAGCGCACAGGATACACAGCCGTCCCTTGTTCTGATGAAGTTCACGCTACTTTGTCATTTTGCTTGATGTTATTTGCGCTTGAATTGTGTCATTGTTTCAGGAATGTCCCTGGGAAAAAGTATAAATATGTTTGAAGCGAGGCAGAACGAGCCCACTGAATGACACCTGATTCAGGAAAAATTCTGTAAATAAGTTGATAAGCGTTGGAAACATGGGATTATCTCATCCCACTGGCAGATTTTATTACCTTGTTTGAAGAAAAGATACACATCTTTCCCTTTTTCTGATTAAATTTACGGTACTTTTTATTGCACTTGATGTGATTTACTCTCATGGTAACTTGAATTGTATTATTGTGCTGCTGTAAGAACAGCCTGTATCATTGAATTATGGCATTAGTGTAAGAACTGTGTGTGTGTATGCATGCGTCAGTGCATGTACAAACTGTACAGAAGTGTGAATGAATGAATGAATGAGTGAATGAATGGCTGCAGGTCAAAGGGAACTTCCACCCTAAAACACACGAGCGGCGTTGAAAAACAGGGTTCCTGCGCTCCGTTTTGTTGTTTTAGGGTGTAATTCTGTTTTTCAAACGCGACGCACATCGAGAGCAGCTGCTGCTCGACGGGAGAGGCCAGTTTCCTCTTTCTCTTCTACGCCCGATTTATCTCTGTGTGCTTGTTTAACATCACCTCGAATCGCTGTGTCTACAAAGAGGGCCTTGATCTTTTATTTTGAAGGGGTTGTCATTCAATCCTGACAGTGAATGTTTTTATTTTAGAGTTGTTTTTTTTCCTGTTAAACACGATTGTAGCTATGATGAGTGTATCTCTTGGTGATGTTATTGGATTCACTTTTGGCTGGTTAGTCCATGACCATTATGAAACAGTAAACTTGAATTTTTTTTTTTTAGGGGATTTTATATGACAGTATAAGCTTATTGCTGCACTGACAAACATTCATTTAAGAAGGATCAATTTATTGGTAATGAACATTAAAACAAAACACATAAATTGCGCACATGGTAAAGTTTTGGAATAAGAGATTTAGCCAATATAAATAGTACGTCACAATAATACAACCAACAAAAACAAAGTAAGTCACTGTCACTGTGCCTATAATAGGCCACACTGTATCCCAGACATAATTTTCCCACTTGAAATATATATTTTTATAATGCCTATGTAATTGCTCACTAGCCTTAGCCTATCTTTTTTGCAGTTAGCTAGGTCCCAGGACTGCAGCACAAATTTCTAATTAACAGTTTTTTCTAAAATGATTAAAGCGGTGAAACAGTGAAAGACAAGTCGTGCACACGCCATGAGACGAAAATGAACTGTCCTCGGGTCAAATCGTTGCGATCAACTGATTGTACAATAACTGGCACCGTCCTGAACATCAGACGACGAAATGGCACCAGAGACGCAATTTTAAAAAAATTACCAATCCTACACTAGATTTTAAATCACCCATGCATGGGCAAAATAAGGCAAGGGGACCAGATTCAGCTCACGAGACAACGGAGCCCAGCCCGCGAACATAAATCATGATTTATAGTTTAATCCAGCCCTCCTGCCTGATTTACATTTGTATAGGAAATCAAATTATTTTGTTTATTTCACAAAGGCACAGTGCACCAGCAGTCCTTTAGATGGCGCTGTCAGATGTGAGTTTGCACATTTTTCAGTGTTTTTCTTCTTCTGTTAAAACTGAGCTGACGAACACGTGCGTGCCAAAGTGAGGCTTTCCCGGTCAAAACCACGACCAGACCTGAATAAACACTGAGATGCACAATCACACATTGAATATCTGAATATTATTGCTGTCGGTTGAAAACCTTGTATCTCCAGTTTTGATTATTTTCATGTATTCGCTTAGTTTGAGTATTTACATGGTCCTCTATTTGTTCAGAGAGAAAGCCCTTGGAGTTATGAAACCGTCAAAAACCAGTCATATAAACTGAAAAATGTAAGCTGTTTTCCTGTGCTCCTGAAAAGTTGATAGTATGGAGATACAAGGTTTTGTGTGGATACATGAAGAAGCAATTTTAAAAGGAATTTGAACATCTAAAGTATATAGAAACTTGGCTTGCAATAAAATTTTTCAACTCTGTATTGGGCCCTTCAACCAAAAAGCCCCTGTTAAAGTGTTAATGTGTGTTTGGCTGCAGTTTCGCATAAAAAACAAACTTAGAAACCCCTGGCTCAGGTGATTCGGGTCCTAATCTCAGAGATGGCTGGCGTGACAAAACTTCAAAAAGTCTCCCAAACTTTCCAGAGCGTGCGGCTTCCATGTGGACGCGCCGCTCGGATAACAAAGACAGATCTCAGCGCGATTACCTTCGCCGTTTCCCTCCCCGCTCGACTCCAACCCAAACAACACAAGAGCATCTTTGTTGGTGCAAGGGGACTTTCCAGACGGCCCTGCCCTGATGAGCGCATGGTCATGGGAACGCTCGTATCAACCGCAAAACAAGGCCAACCATAACAAGGCGGCCAGTCAGACGGCCAGGCAGTGGCACGTTGTGCTGGGACGGTGCAGACGCCCTCCAAGAGAAATACGACTCAGCTCTCAGCTAATTTTAGTTTGTTTTCATGGTGATAAAACCGGAGAGGCAGGGTGATAAAAACGGATGGAATGCACTGATTTACAAAAACAGAAAAAGGGGGGAAATGAATGACTGATTCCTCCAAGGTACAGCAGAAGTGCAGAAGGCATGTGAGCCTGACAGCGGAGTCTAAACAAAAACAAAACAAAACAACAAGGTGGAAAACAGTAAAGTGACAGTAAAGGCGACCTGGCGTCAGACATCTAGTCACAGGTGATGATACTGAGCGACAGAATGAGGATTTTTAGCTGTAAAACGTGGAGGAAAAAAGGAATATTACTCATACGGGTGGTAAACTGAAATATCGAAAATATACAGTATATTACAGAACAGTAAAATAGAATAAAATAAAACAGAATAAAGACAAGCGTGACGTGAGCTGGAAAAGATAAAGCAACATGAAATGAAACTCAACACTGGAACAAAATATGAACCGGTAAAATTTGCCGATGTTCAGGGAAGAAAAAGACATTAGAATGGACCTGATTCAGTTTATTCTACTGGTCTGTTCTATTCTATTCTATTCTATTCTATACTGTTTTTATTGTACATTATTCTGTTCTTTACTGCTCTGTCCTGTACTTTTTTATTCTCTTCTGTTATGCCCTGTCATGCTCTATTCTGTTCTATTCTATTCTATTCTATTCTGCTCTTTCCTATACTGCTCTACTTTAATCTCTTCTTTTATGCTCTATTCTTTCCTATTCTATTCTATTCTGTTCTATTCTTTTCTTTTCTATTCTATTCTGGTCTGTTCTTTTCTTTTCTATTCTATTCTGTTCTATTCTTGTCATGTCTATGCTAGTTTATTCTAAAAGAGTCTGGTCAGTTCAGTGTAAGTGTGTTAAACTGGAGTTCAGGCTGCATCAGTTCTAGTCGGTTCTAGTTGATTCTAGTGCGGTCTGTCTTCTTCTTCTCTGATCTATTCTGGGCTCTGCTGCAGACTCTACTGCCTGTTTGTTGTCGCTCGCTGGCCTGTGGAGTCAGAGAGGAGTTGAACAAGTTTCTGTCTCCTCGTTAAGAGACAAACTGTCCCACCCAGACAGCTGTAATGGGAAAAATTTCTCTCTCTTTTTTTTTTTTTTTCCATTTTTTTTCTTTTTACCCCAAGTGCCACTAATGTGACAGCCAGAAAGATGTCTGGGGGGCAGATGATGTCATTTATTGATAAGATGACAGGCTATCGACCAAGAGAAGGGCCATGTCACTGTTTCTGCCTCGACTTATGACTAACCCCCCCCCATTTACCGTCACTGCTCGCGGCCTTATCAAGCGGATGAAGACATAAAAAAAAAATAAAAAACAGAGTACAGATCTGATTTTCTTCGATTGGAAACAGAGCGTTTTCGGTGTAGTGACTCATCGCGCGCGGCCCACTTCCTTTTGATCTGCGGCACAGAAATGATAGAAATTGCATTTTGCCCTTGTGAAATACAATAAGTGGCCGGCGTGATGGAGAACATATTCATTTATTAGCGTGGAGCTTTAAGCGAAGGGCTCTCATCCTTATCTGAAGGGATTCATCGGCTTCCATTTTGATAAAAACCAAAAAAAAAAAAACAGGGAGAAGCACCGGCGGCGGCGGTAGCGGTAGCGGTGGCGGCGGCGATCCCTCCGCGACTCCAACTCAAAGTGGTCTGATTTACAGACTCGCTGATTCCATTGAGATGTGAATCAACTCAGGAAATAAGATTGGGGAAACAGAATGATTTTTTTATTGTCATATCCAGACAGGCATTTCCTACTAAGCGTAATTGATATCATTGCTCTCTCTTTTTTTTTTTTTTTTTCCTTCCTGATTTTGTCTGAAGTTGCTCGGAGTGAAGCGGCCTGATAACAGAAGTTGGACCACATTTTAAAGTTCTTCCTCTTATTTTCATTATTAGTTTGAAGCATTTATCCTGTTATGAGTTTCAAGCCCTGATACTGCAGTGGGCAAGGCCAGGTGACCGAGTGTTCAAAGTAATGCACTTAATTTCCTTTTGAAGCAGGTATATGTAGACAAAATGAATGAGATATTACATTAACATTAAAATAACTACAGCTCTCAGCTGCAGGTTTTTTTTTTTTTTTTTGTACTTATTTATTAAGATTTTCTCAGAATACAAAAGCACAGTACATTTAAGGTCACCTTCTGTACAGTATATAAAAACAGTCAAATGGAAAAGGAGAGGAAGAAGAAAAAAAAAAAACAGTAATACCCCCCCCAAATTTTTAACTAATCAACAAAATAAAATACTACTACTACTACTACTACTAATAATAATATTAATTATAACAAATAAAATAAAAATAATAAAAAAGGAACATTAATATCCCAACAAATGAAAATTGGAAGAGGAAAAAAACAGCACGACCAAAAATAAATAAAATAAAATAAAATAAAATAATAATTAAAATTAAATAATTAAAAAAATAATAATAATAATTTATAATAAGGAACAGTAATATCCCAACAAAGGAAAAGTGGGAGAAGAAAAAAAATATGATGATAAATAAAAATAATAATAAGTTATAATGAGAAACAGTAATAACCCAACAAAGGAAAAGTGCAAAGTTGAAAAGAGGGGAAAAGAAAAAAAAAAGAGCGATTGGGGGAATGACGTTGGGTGTTTTTTAGAGATTATATTGTCGACGGGACGTCAGGTAGCTGAATCTTTTCTTTGACGTGCTTCAGGAAGGGATTGCATGTTTCTCTCAGCTGCAGTCTGAAACTAAACTAAAGACTTTAAAGGGCATCGGCAGGCGTTTGCACGTCAACAATTACAGCCGTCACCTCTTACGGCCGCTTTGTTTGTCTCCCATTTGCTAATGACAGATTCGTCAATTATTTCCCCTACTTTTTATCGCTTTGATTGAGATCGGTAATTAAAGATAGAGCAAACTCCTCGGTGACCCAGAACAACTTGTCCGCTTGTTTGTTTACATGTTTCCTCTCCGCTCGGTCGCTACGATGCAGAAAAGGGATTTCGGTGTAACGCCTCGACCCCGCGGCCGCAGTTTGAACAGGAATACGCGTGGAAACCTCCGCGACCTTTGGGCCTCGATGGCAGGAAGTGAGTTTCTTACTGAGGATTTATCGCAGGAAAGGGTTTGGTGAGATGAAGAGGAATCTGCCTCCTGAGAGAGAGAGAAGACTGTCGTTCCTGAATCTGCCCACTTTCGGCCAAATGTTGCTTTCTGCTATGAAATATTTCAAACATGCAGATGATGCGAGACTCAAAATAACTGCTAGTTTGTCAGAATATTACTCATAACTTGGATAGCAACCCATAATATCCTTTACTTTCACATTTTCTCACACTTTTTTTTTTTCTCCAAGTCCCATTTTGGAATGAAACTGATTTTCTAAATAGAGGCCCGTCCAACCAGAGGTCAGTGAGACAGGTTTCAGTGACACTTTTGTGAGGTTTTATAATTACATTAAAAACTACTTCCAAGCACTTATTGTAAGGGCATTCCTTTCCAATGTGTACCAATGTTTTCCAGCTGAAGTCGCTGAAATTTTGTGCAGATACTCAATATTTTGAAATGAGAACATTCCTGAGTCATAAAACTCAAAGGTTAAGGTGCAAAAGCCTCTGCAAAGCATCAAGAAGTGAAACCAGACTAATGCTAATCTTCATGTGTACTTTTGATTAAAACCTCTGATCAGTTGAGGGTCTTCCTGTAGACAGATGGAATCAGATTGGAGGACAGTCCCACATATCAGATTAGCCCCATAAAGAAGTTAAAATGCAGTTCTGTATCACATTAAACATGTCTGGTGGAAAACATGCTCTGCAAAATAATTCAGTTTTAAAAATCTTTCTTTCTCTTCAAACAAGGAAAAAAAATCTGCCGGTGGGATGAGATAATCCCACTTGTTTCTTATGCTAATCATCTTGTTTCCAGAATTTTCTTGAATCTTGAAGTCATTTTCTTGATCCTAGTGACTGATCTGCCTTATTCTGCCTTGATTCAGCGGATTTATACTTGTTCCCAGAAAAAAAAAATCTTGAAACAAGTGAAACTGCACAGGAAACAAGTGGGATTATCTCATCCCAAAGGGGCATTTTCTTTTCACCTTTTTTGAAGAAAAACAAGATTTAAACACTGAAGATGAGAGACTGAATGCCTTCCATTTCCATTTCCATTATAACAAGTCATTTGCTCCATTATTAAGTGCTCAAAACTTCCTTTAAGGTAGAAAAATCCACCAGTGGGATGCGATAATCCCATTTGTTTCTATTTTAAATCAATTTATATCCAGAATTTGCTTGAATCAAGTGTCATTTTCTTGATCCTAGTAGCTGATCTGCTTTGTTCTATCGTGATTCAGCATTTTTATACTTGTTACCAAAAAAACAAACAAAAAAAAAAAACATGACATAACTGAAACTGCATTGGACACAAGTGGGATTTTCTTTTCTTTTCTTTTTTCTTTTTTTTTTTTTTTTTTTACCTTGTTTTAATAAATACAGTATTTTGATTATACTGATTAAGACTGAATATGACTTGTTAAGACAGATTTTTTTTTTTTTTTTTTTTTTTTTGCAGTGTGTTTGATTTGCAGTCACACCGCGCAGGCCGTTTTTGCCATCCTATAGTTGAGATCTATCTCAGACGTGACACTGATTTAAGCTCCTGTTTAGCGGCCCGATGTTTTTCTAGATCACACAGAACGGCACTGCCATCGCACATCCGTCCCATAATGCATCGTGTGGGTTCAGTCCTCGCTCTAAACATGGTATGACTCCCAGCGGCCCCGGGGCCCACGCCAAAACGCCACTTTGACTCGCTTTGGGTCAGGAGATGGTACACGGAGTTTAAAAACGCCCCGTTGGAATAAACTGACACTGTTACTGCTCCATCACTAAAACGCGGCGTCTTTCCCAGATGTGACCCTCCGCCCGAAGACGACCCCGTCCACGGCAAGACGACCGGCAGGACGAGCGGATGGATGGATGGACGGACGGATGGAGGGATGAATGAACGGTTGGCCGAAGGAGCCGCGGTGCACGCTCATGCCGACCCCAAGGTAAATATGATGTGACAGGCCGGGGGGGTTTCCCTGGAGATTGTGTAATTGTGTTTTCACATCGGCGAGTCAGAGTCAGGCAGATTCCCCCGGAGCGTCCGCAGACAGATGGACGGTGCTGCATATTTTAAAGGTGACAAAACTCAATCCCGGCTGCATTTCTTTCTTTCTTTCTTTCTTTTTTTTTTTTTTTTTTACAGTATTTTTCTGTTTGTCTCTGAGATTGACACCCTCCCTCCCCGTGCGCTTCACGGTTCAGCGGCGCTCACCTCTCAATCCGGTATTATCTCAACAAACTGCGTGATCTGGAGCTCGGCCGGCGACCCTGACATGTGCTCCGCGCATCCGTCTTTTGTATTTACTGAGGCACTCTTAAGGAAATTAGTCCGATGTGAAGTCACTGTGCATGTGTGTGTGTGTGTGTGTGTGTGTCTTGTGTTCATACAGTAGCTATATGACCGAGACATAATGTACAAGGCCCCCGAGGCGAGCATTAATACAACAGAAAATCCATTTTTTACAATGTAGTCAGGAAAAACAAGCTGGGACTAAAAAGGTTTGAGATGCAAGTGACTGCTGGATGTGTGTTCCCTTTATAATCTGAAAATCTTCCGCAAAAAATCAAATAAGGTACCATCACTGTCGCATTTTCAGTAAATACAACACTTTAATTTTGCAAACTTTATTAATTTTCATGATGTGAAGCTTGTGTTTTAATGTCTAAATGGACATTGAGCTCCTCAGCCTCTCTGGAAACGCACAAAGAGTCGGCAGAGCTGCAGCTTCAGACCGTGCAGCTGTAAAGGTTCATTCTGCTAAAACATCCTCTGCTCACACAGCTTTTAATGCGAAAGGAGCAAAGTCCTGGAAATCGTGACCTGATCACTTGAAATTTGCTGTAAACTTCGCCACTTTCAAGAAAGACGCCAACTTCTTCCTCTGTTTACAACTATGTCCTTTTGTAATTTTTATTTTAAATAATAAAAAACCCTTCTCAGGATGGGTTTTGCAAATTAACATCCGCCGCAGACACGATGATACTTGCGTAGCTGTTTTCAGTTCGTCAGCATTGGCCCCTATCAAATAAACCGTAAATGAATGAATGAATGAATAAACGTTCATTTGACACGGTGAAACCCCATCAGGCCATCATCACAGCTCAGAGATACAAAAATGTTTAGAAACAAAAAGAAGGGGGGTTTTTCATAGAAAGCATGAAGCGGTGAATGTTTCTGACTGATTGAAATGCGAAAGTGAAAGGAATAAATTTGTATTTCAGGCGGAAACCTAAGCACCTGTATTCAAGAGAAGGCACTACTTTGAATCCTTAAGATGATGCACCGTTCCTGCACTCCTCCAAAAACGGGATTGAATGCTCACTGGAGAGGTTTTTTGACAAGATTTGGCCCCAATTAAAGCCTCCGTGCACAAATTTAGCAGATAGATTGGGACTAAACTCACGTCAAAGTTTTGCAGGGTTTTTTTTTTTTTTAATTTTTTCTCTTGCCTCTTAGACAGCCCCATCCCTCGCTACATGTCTTTGGCATTTAGTGAGGCACTCTTAAAGAAATTAGACAAATGTGCAGTCACTGTGTGTGTGTGTGTGTGTGTGTGTGCATGTTCATACGACAGGAAGCAGCTCGAAGGTACAGCGACCCGAGGCTAGCATTAATACAACAACAGATGTCGGCTATTTTTGCCCGACCCCCGCCATACACTCAAAGTTATTTTATTTCATTTCAGTTTCTATGTTTATTTATTTAATTTATTTTCTGAAGCAGTCTGAAGGGAATCCATTTCTAAAGAAAAACCCTGTAATTAAGTGTATTGGCGTGCCCTCTCGCTAAGCTAATGGGTTTATTTTGACAGTGTTAATTGTCATAATTGTTGAAACGGTACCTCTGACACGCGGCTCGGGAGATGGCGGCGAGAAATTGTTGCGTGTTGATGAAAGCGTTGTCATACATACTTCATCTCAACGAGCTAATGCGGCTCGCGTCTTCCCTCTTCCCCCCGTCGAGCCTTATGGGACGCCGCAGCATTGGCTTTCTAATTGCCTCTAATGAAACGCCAGCGAGGGAGGTGATCGACTCCCATTTAGATCTCGACTTTGAAAGGGAGACACGGAGGCAGATTGGAAGCGCGCGAGACGGAGGGAGAGAAGACATGGAGGGACCGGGGTGGGAAAAAGGAGAACAGAATAAGAAGAACGTCACGGCGTCAAGTACAAAAAGGAACAAGGATGGAGATGGAGAGCAAAGCAGAGGAGATTGAGAAAGAGAGAGAGAGAGAGAGAGGTATCAAGGGGGAATAAGGCCTTTTTAGATTCACAACATATGCACACTAATTAAAGGCTTAACCCCGCCCCTCCCCCGAAAACCAGTGTTGAGAAACTCTTGACACAGTGGTAATGATTTGCGGGGCTGGTTGGGTGTTTGTGCATGTTGGCTTTATTGGGTTAATGTTGTAATGACAGTGTTTGGACAGCAGATGGTGCTGTTCAAGGCCTGGCCGCCCCGCATCATCCCTGCCTCGTGCATCAGATGCAGGAGGTTGTTCTCCCTGCAGAAGGAGACACTGTGTCTCCAAAAATCACAAAAATCAACCAGATTAAAAAAGGAAGAATACAGGGTAACACAGAGACGTGATTCATAAAAGCACACAAAAATGAAGATTATATGTGTGACAAGGACACACCACAACATTTGTAGTTTTTTTTTATTATTCTGAATGCTTAAACAGTAACAGTGATTCAGTGTTCAGTCAGTGTTTAAAGTGAAAACTGTGTCATATGTAGGTGTGCAGGTTTTCATATTGCCTAGACGTTATCTTTGAAACTAAAGGCTATTTTTGCATCTTGCACCACATCAGCAAAACATTATACAAAAAAAATGACACAAATTGGTCATTGAGGTGAATTTGAGGATGTGATTTTTGCCAAAACATGACACCTGGACAGTGGAGAGACTGAGTTTAGACTGCACAAATTAAAAAAATAGCCTTTATAAAAGATAAAAATACAGCACAGATAAACGTCAAAGACACAGTGACGGGTTTAAAAAAACATGTCAGATCTTCAAAAACGTCAGCTCAAGTCACTCGACAGACAAAGCGATTATTTTTATCCTGCATTCCCCGGCCTTATAGAAACATTTAAGGACAAACTTGAGATTATAATCTTATTTTTCATGCAATACAACTGGCATGCATTTAAAAACACATGCGCACACAGCTAATGAAACCCAGGGAAAAAAAAAAAAAAAACAGCAAGTGGAAGAATCTTCACTGACTTCCCTGCAATAATCCAAGTGCAATTATTGCAGCAGCAGCAACAACAACAACAACAACAGGGTCACGGAACAGATAATGTGCACTGGAAGTTCAAAGGCAACGATTTAGATGAAAACTGGGAGTGTGTGTGCGCCTATGTGTGTGTGTGTGTTGGTAAACAGCACCCGGATTATCCGGCGCAGGAAAATGGAAGGAGAGTCGGAAACGAGACGTAGATGGAGGGTCGTTCCTGGGAGAGCGCCTCTCTCCTCTCAGCTCAGGTCCAGATAAGAGAATTATGGCACGACAAGGAGAGTTGACAGCGCTCGCTAAGTCTGTTTATTAGCAGGCGCACTTCATTAGAAACCGAGATTATGTCGATAACCCCCCCCACACACACCGCCACCCTCCCCTCCCAACCCCATCAGTGAGTAAATAAGCAAAAGGCAAAAGAAGGCGGCGACCCTCCTTGGCATCGCCGCGTTTTTTGGGGGGAAAACCCGCGTCCTCCTCCTCTTGGACGCGATTCATAATTGTCCTTAAACGGCAACAGAGTGTGAAGAGTGAGCGGAGAACAGGGAACAAAAAGCACCACCAAGAGTTTTTTTTTTTCCTTTTTTTTTTTTTTACATTTTTCGAAAGATTGATAAATACGGTGGAATCTCAATTAGGCGTCGGCCGCGAACGCAGATATTAAAAATTTGGTCAAGAATCTAATTAGCTGGAGGTAATTAAACAGTCTCACACAGGGTCATTAATCTTTCCCGCGGACCTTTGATGTTTTGCATACTGTCTTGCAAGTCATTAATAAAATTCATAACGCTTTTCTTTGTGGTGTTTTATCACGGCCGTTGCTTTTTCTTTTTTTTTTTTTTTTTTCCCCCTTTTCTTTCTTTTTTTCTTCTGCTTCTTCTTCTTCTTCTTCTTCACCCCCCCGTTCCTCCCTCCCTCCTCTTCCTCCTCCTCCCTCCACTCTTCCCTGTAAGAGAGAGCACAGTGCAAGTGTCAACACATCACAAGGGCCTCTCCTCTTGAGTTAATTTACTTTTTGTGCATATTACATTTTAAAGTTGCACGCGCTGCGACCCCTCCCACCCCAACACCCCCACCCCCACCCCCACCACCACCTCCTCCTCCTCCTCCTCGCCACCACCACCACCACTCCTCTCTCTTCTTTCTCTTCCCTCCCCTTCCTTTTTTTCCTCTTTTTTTTTTTTTTTTTTGAGAGCACAATTACAGCGGCAGATCAAATTAAATTCTTCTGCAAGCACAGCTCATTTGGAGTGTAAAACATTCCTCGGCAGTGTGCAGCCGAGTGTGCGGCGTGTCAGCGCCTCGGAAGAAGGGAAGAGAAGAAAACAGAATTGTGTGTCCATTGTGTCCCCCGTAATTAAATCCCCACAATCAGTCCATCTTAAATCAGTCACGCCGTAAATATGAAAAGGGGCCAGGATGAGCTTGAGTACTTACTTGGCCGTCAACACAGCGGGGTAATATACGTTATGTAAATGTGTCAGAGATTATAACGCCGCCGACCGACACGCCAGCACTGCCGACGTAAATATGCTGCTTTTTTTTTTTTTGTTTGTTTGTTTTTTTTTTGGGGGGTTGTTTTTTTTTAAATACACGTCATATATGTGGAAATGTATGTATGTGTATGTGTATGGTAGGGGGAGGGAGGCAGCACGTGTGTGTGTGTGTGTGTGTGTGTGTGTGTGTGTATGATCAGATGCAAATACTATATGTGGGCATGTGTGTGTGTGTGTGCTTTGTGTAAAAAATGTGTGTAGCTGTTTGAATGTGTGTTTTTCTGTGCATACACACAAATGTATATAGTCATGTTTACATGTGGGCTTTTATTAGTGTGTGTGTGTGTGCGCATGTACATAGAGGTGCTGATGAATGTACATGTGCACATGGACGTGTGTGTGTGTGTGGGTAAATATGTGTGTGAGGAAGATAGTCAGATGGTCTACAGTGTATTTATCTGTGTGTGTGTGTGTGTGTAGGGGGGTGTATCTAGGCATGTGGAGTGTGTGTAGCTGTGTGTCTGTGTGTGTGTACATGTGTGTGCATAGAGGTGCTAAGGAATGTACATGTGCACATGGGTGTGTGTGTGTGTGTGTGTGTGTGCATATGTGTGTGTGTGGCTAACTGTATGTATATATAGTCTGCGTATCTGTGTGTGCAAAATGTGTAAATGTGTGTGTGTGCGTTCATGTACATCGAGGTGCTGAGGAATGTACATGTGCACATGGACGTGTGTGTGTGTGTGTGTGTGTGTGTGACTAACTGTGCACAGATAGCTGTGTACATATGGTGTGTGTAGCTGTTTCCCTGCATATAAATGTGTAAATGTGTGTGCATAGAGATGTATGTGTGCACATGGATGTGTGTGTGTGTGTGTGTATATGTGTGTGTGTGTGGGAGGGCTATGTGTGCGCAGATAGATAGTGTGTGTAGCTGCACGTAAATGTGTGTTTGCATAAATGTGTAAATGTAAATGTATGAATGAGTGTGCATAGAGAAGCTGATGAATGTACATGTGCACATGGACATGTGTGTGTGTGTGTGTGTGTGGTGTGTGAATGTGTGTGTGTGTGTGTGTCTAACTGTGTACAGATAGTTATGTATATATAGTGTGTGTAGTTGTTATGTCTGTGTGGGTATGTGTGTGTGTGCATGCATGTACATACAGGGTGCTGATGAGTGTACATGTGCACATGGACGTGTGTGTGTGTGTTCATGCCTTTGTGTGTGTGTGCATGCCTTTGTGTGTGTGTGTGTGTGTGTGTGTAAATATGTGTGATAGGAAGATAGTCAGATAGTCTACACTGTATTTATCTGCGTGTGGGTGTATCTAGGCGTGTAGAGTGTTTGTGCATGCCTCTCTCTCTCTCTCTCTGTGTGTGTGTGTGTGTGTGTGTGTGTGTGTGTGTGTGTGTGTGTTCAGTGAGAGAGAGAGTGAGTGAGTGACATTAATGCACAGCTATCATGGTGAGCATGTAAGTGGTGCGCGGAGCCGCTGAACCCCAGGAGGACACGTTTCAAACACTGACAGCTCAGTCGGACTGAACCAAACAAACCGTGCTGCTCGCAGGCTGAGCGAAACAACTCAAAACACACATTTTTTCCCCTCTTTTTTTTTATTTACACATTTTTTTTTTAATACTCATAAGCTCCACCGGGAAGAGAAGAAATTTACATGACCAAAGCACGGCTGAGAGTGCTGCGAGTCCACGTCGGTAAACATCTCAGCCTCTTTTACCTCCTGCAACATGACCTCCATTTTTGACACTGTGGTCATCTGGCAGTTTAGTTTACTTTATTATTTTTTGTGCATATTAATAATAATAATAATAATAATAATAAAATACATGCAAAACATTGAGACGGGAAGAGAAAACAATAAGAAATGCACAAGAGGAGACAAATAAATCCCATAAGGACTTCTTGGGCAGCTGCTAAAATGAGACGTACAACATAAAAGCAAATACAAACACATATTTGACAAATCAAAGGAAAAACATCATAACTGAGGTGTTATAGGTGTGCAGGAAAGGTGACGGTGAATATATTTAAGACAGTGAGAGTGGTTATGATGCAAAAAGAGAAGCTTCTTAAATGAGTTTAGACCGGTGGAATCTCTAAAATTTGGATCAAATCAGGATTGGGTGGAAAATTTTGAAGAGGACGTCCTGAAGAAAAAGCGGGATGGAGAGTGTCGGCTGCACTTTGTGTTTGTAATTATGGATTTGGGAATTGTACTTAAATCATTTTTGAAAACAGACCAGGAGAAAGTTGTGCATAGAGTGAAAAACAAACCATAAAATGCAGATTTAACAACGGTTTAAATCGACGGCGGGGAGGACACAAAGAGATCGGAAATCCGTCGGAGAGATTTATCATTCTGTTTTTGCAAAGTGAAAATATTATCGAGGTTGCCTTTAAAGCTGCTTGCCCTTGTAACACTTCACCATGATGGCACATGAATTAAACATATGTTAACACTTTAATGTATAAGTCATGATGAGTTAAGGCATATACTCATGATTAAATGATCAAGAATTAATGACCTTCCTACCTGGGCTAACTATTAATATTCTCTGTCATAATGTACTAATAATTCCTTATGATCTAATAGCGTTAATTAATACCATGAATTGCTGTAGTAATTAACATTTAAGGGCGTGTACATGAGCTACAGGGATGCACCCCGCCAAGTGAAGTCATGACATGATTATATATTATATGTTATAGCCAATGCATAAATAAGTAAGTAGTAATGTCATTAAATTCATGTATTTGTAATCAGTTGCATTTACTGAGAAGACAATGTAACTAAATTGCACTTACTAATTAAAATGTTGGGATTATATAAAAAGTTATGTAATGTACTTATATAAGGTAAAACATTTGTTCTGATACTTTGAACCATTCGCCGTCTTCTTGCGACAGAGCAGCTCAGCAAAGCCGAATTTTAGTTATTTCCATTTATTTGTCAGTTTGCGCTCAAATTTTTCAGCGCTCTCTTTTGATTGGTTCTCTTGTTTGAATTTGCGCCGCCTCTCGTCTGCCAATCAAATCAAATCAAATCAAAGCAGCGCGTGGCTCTAAGCGTCAGGACGGTTTTGTTTGTTTGTGACGAACAGATTTGTGATCTCGAAACGTCCTGATGTTAATTCAAGTTAACAAAAATTTGACAGTCGCACTGCAAAAACGCGAAATCTTACCAAGATTATTTGTCTTATTTCAAGTCAAAAATGTCTTATTTCTAGTCAAAATATCTCATTACACTTAAAATAAGACATGATCACCTCAGAAGTAAATTGTTTTTAGACAATTTGCTTGTTTCATTGGCAAAATTTGCCAGTGGAAAAAGTGAAAATTCACTTGAAATAAGTGAAAATTAGCTAGAAACAAATTTTGCCAATGAAACAAGCAAATTTTCACTTGTTTCAAGCAAATTTTCACTTGAAACAAGAGACAATTGTCTAAAACAAGTTACTTCTGAGGTGATCATGTCTTATTTTAAGTATAATGAGATATTTTGACTAGAAATAAGACATTTTTGACTTGAAATAAGACAAATAATCTTGGTAAGATTTTGAGTTTTTGCAGTGCGGCGTCGTGAGGTTTCCACTCCCTGCTTTAAACTAATTTCTTAGGACCTTTCAGTTTTATTGTCCAGCTTAAATCATTTCTAAAAAGTAATTAAATGCAATAAGCTCCATGTTACATCTTCCCAACACTGTGCATAAATATAGAAAGCATCCCAGCTGTGTAAGAATGAAGTCACGTGATGTAAGACAGCTGAATCAGCAGAATTAAAAATCAGCGCGTTGATGGGATTCATGGATCGTTACAGCCTTAAGTTTTGAATCATCTGTGATAGTTAGAAACTGTAAAGATTCGGAGAAAAGGTTGTGATGATCCACTGTTCCTGCGCGATGAAACCAGCCGAGGCTTTGACAAGATTTGGCCCCAATTAAGCCTCAGTGCACAAATTTAGCAGATGGGGGGGCTAAACTTTCACATCATGGTTTGGCTCAGAGGTTGTTTTTTTTTTTTTTTTTTTTTTTCTCCTCACAGTGCCCCAGTCAAGCCAGGAAAAAAAAATAAAAAAATAAAAATAAAAAAAAAATTGGATGAGATGGCAAACTGTGCGCCTAATTAGCTGAGGATTTCTTCGAAAATGTATCTGTGCATCCATCCCTCAGACCCAAACAGAGGACAGAATTCAGATAATGATATTTCACATTTAAGTGCTTCTATTTATTTATTTATTTATTTATTTATTTATTTGTTAGTTCATATTTAAAATGTGAGCGGGCATGGTGTGAAGGCTAAAGTGAATGAAAGGTAGATTTATGTGTGGAAAAAATGGTAAAGATGCACAAAAATAGTTACGAAAAAAAAGCTGCTTTTTTAATGTAACTTTCCTGAAGCCCTTTGAAAAGTGTTTAGGATGCTGTATGAACGCATTTGACTTGAAACAGACAATTACAACTCCTTTTTGAACTCGTATCAACCTTTAAAATGAAATAAATATAGTACGTGCTACTAAACTGACAGTTATTTGACAGGATAAGTTAAATGGTACTTGCAATTTTAACCTTTTAGTTGTTTTTTTAGCTTAATGATGAACTGTGTAACCGTATATTGTGAATATCTGCAGGATATTTTCACATTTTTATTTAACATGCAGTCTAATGGTTATCTGTAAAGAGCTAAAAACACCAATCAAGCAGGCTGGTTTCAGAGTTACAATAATCCTGGCTAGATATCACAGATGACAAGCAGCAGAAATGTTTTAAACGTTGATGCTGCTCTGCTCCTCGCTGACGAAGACGGTTTTTACTGGTCCTGTTTTCCACGGAGAAACATAAAGGCCCCTTTTTCTGTCCTTTTCCTGTCGACGCTGAAGGCACCTCCTGGATTTCTCCCTGGATATTTTTAGTCCCAGTGGAGGGAAAAGTCCCTGCTTACATGAATACACACACACACACACACACACACATATCTATTCATACTGTATCATAGGCCCCACCATTGTGTTCCTCGGTTCATTCAGTGCGTTGTACTTGTTGATGCGCTCGGCTTGTGGTAACACATTAATAATAAATGATAAAGTGATAGTCAAATGTTATTTTACAGCCAACAAACAGTGAAATAATAATTAATAATGTTTAGCTATTAGATCGTAAACTATATATTAACAGTTTTTTGCACTCATTGTAACATTTTATATGCTGTATTATTATATTATATTATATTATGCTTTGTAAACCTTAAAGAAGTTGTTTGTAGATGATCTGTAGCAGCGTTTTGATGGCATTTATAGAGTTGCAAAGAGGGTTGTGATACCTTGTTAAATGGTAAATAAATGCACTGTAAACCATCTGTAAACATTATATGGATGGCTATTATAAAGTTTCAGCTGTTGCTTGTAATAATAAGTTCATGATAATAACCCGAAGCAGCGATTACGGAGTTTAAATCAGCTCATATCGTTAGAAGATGAAAGCTTTGAAATCTTACTTAAGTTTATAGATGCACCAATCATATTTATGAAGTGTTATAAACATCAGTTGCAACTTTATAATAGTCAAAATAATGTTTATAAATGTATTTACAAGCCAATTACTCCCCATTAACAAAAAATATCTGCCCCATCTATCTATTAACAAATACTTAATACAGGATATAAAATATTATAATGTGAGCAACCATAAACTGTTAATATATAGTTTACAATGGATTAAGTAAACATTATTAATTAGCGTTTCATTGTTTGTTAACTAAAAAGTTTAATCAACCATTTATTAATGATGGTTATGACAAAGACAAAGTATCATGGCTTAAATGAGTGCTCTACAAATATACACACTCTTTGCACTTTTTTCTGCTCAGACTCAGTCATTGTATAGCTAAAGACACACACACACACACACACACACATTCACACACTCAAAAGGCATTCCTATACATATGAGCATATCTCAAGAACATGCACACTCGCTCACACACACACACACACACAGGCATGCATAACAGGAAACTGGCACCCTGACCACACACACACACACACACACACACACACACACACACACAAAGTCAGATATTCAGATATTCAGATGCCAAATGTGCCAGCTCCTCCTCCTCCATGCAGCTCCCAGTCGGCTGGCGGAGGTCACACTGGGAGCAGCTGGGCATGGGAGAAGCACTCCAAGTCTGAAACCATTATATCATTTCCTGTGCTGCTTCCTGTCGACCCTCGGCTGCCAAAAAAAAAAAAAAAAAAGAGGGAGAGAGAGAGGAAAAAATCCCCTTAATGGGCGATTTCCACTGGGGCAAAGAGGGTAAAACCAACAGGGAGCGTTAAAAAATTCTTTACACCGAGGAAACAAACAAGTCCGGTGTCCAGTAGGGAACAGGCGACCGATACGGCGTCTTTGTAGGTAGAAATGTGCAGCTTTCTGTTTTTATTTTATTTTATTTTTTTGTCTAAAAGATGTTTTGGTATTTATGTGGAAAACCACCGCACAACACCTCCACCTCCACCTCCACCTCCACCTCCACCTCCACCTCCACCCCTCAGGGCCACTCTGTGTCATCCTCTCTCTTTTCTGGAGATGGGGAAAATGAAGTGGTGCACTGCTAAATATAAACCGGCACTTAAAGGCACATTTCACATGAAGGGGAGGCGAGGCGGGGTGAGGCGGGGGGAGGCGGGGAGGTGTGTGTACTCGCTTACCTGATAAAACGCCGATTGTCTCCCCGAGAGCGCGGGCAGATAAAATTACTTTGAGTGGGAGCACAATGGCGGAGGTGCTTATGTTAATCCCGACACTTCTTTAAAAAAGGCAGCAAATAAGATAAGCTCCTGCCTCAAGGTAAGGAGCAAGGAGTAGGGAGGGAGGGGAGGAAAGGAGGAGGGAGGAGGGAGGCCGTAGACGATGCCACCGCCACTGCCGCCGCCGCCGCCGCTGTATGAGTGATTCCTCCTTCCGCCAATTCCTCCCTCACTGAATCCCCGTCCAAGTTTGTGTCAGAGCATTTGCATAATTCACACCTACTCCCTGCGCCTCCCCCCCCCCCCCACCTCCTCCTCCTCCCCCCCACTTACCCCCAAACAAACAATATCCTCCCCCCGTCGCTACGGGAACAAGAGCTCGTGCATCTCGTGCAGTTTTAGCTCCGCAAACGTTCCTCGAAGGCAGAATTAATCTCATTGGCTGAGGTAAACCCTTGTGGGTGGAGCCAAGAAGCTGCAGTTTTTCATTTTGGATTTTTTTTTTTTTTTTTTTTTTTTTTTTTTGCTAAGTAACGCTACAATGGAGCTGAGTGTAAAAAAAAAAAAAAAAGGGCAGTAGATACAAGAAGAGGAAGCGGAGATGGCGATGGCCCGACTCCGAGTCACTTCCTGTTTTGAGCTGCGAAGTGGGCGGAGTTATGATAATGAGGGCTCAATGTTTTGGAAGTGAAAAATCAGAAATTCAGTTTCTAAAATGCACAATTTAATGCAGACCTGAGCATTTGAGCATTTCACAGGCATGCAGTTCTCCTGGATGAAAAAAAAACTAAGTTGAAATAATTCAGCTTCTTTGAAAAAAACTGAGATGAGTCAACTACAATTCCCATAGTGCATTGCCTCAAGGAACAGCCAATCACTGGGCTTCAGCCTCAGTTTCCCACCCTGGTGAAGTTGATCTGTGTAGCTCAGAGATGTTTTGGACTGCAGTAGAAGTAGAAGTACTGTTCCTCTGCTGGTATGTGACTGCAGTACAAGTAGAAGTACTGTTCCTCTGCTGGTATCTGACTGCAGTAGAAGTAGAAGTACTGTTCCTCTGCTGGTATGTGACTGCAGTAGAAGTAGAAGTACTGTTCCTCTGCTGGTATGTGACTGCAATAGAAGTAGAAGTAGTGCAGTAAAAATGTCCTGCAGTAAAAGTCCAAAGTGTCTCATGTCAAATGTCCTGGCAGTAAAAGTGACTGAGCTCCTTTTTCCAAACAGTAACTGTGTTAGCTGGGATCTTTTCCATGCAGTTAGAAAAGGAGGAGAGAACACGCTGCACACTACATGCTTTTAAAGGGGCATTACGCAAAATTACAAAGTGAGGTCCCTGTAGACTCAACTGACACATGTGGAATAAGCACATAAAATGATGACACCCGCTCCTTTTTTCCACATTTATTCCACATTTTTTGCAGCTTACAGATTTTATTGTGAAATTTGGACACTGACAAAAAGTAGAACCAACAAAGTAGCAGCAGGTTCCTCTTCTCATCTTTGAAGACTGAGCTTTTATTGTGAAAGGCTCCACAATCTTTCACTGAATATTGTTTCTCTGTAATGAATCTAATTTAAACTGTAGTGACGGACAAAACCCATGCAAAAATGAATAAAAGTCAAGTGACTGACTTAAGAAAATACTCAAAAAGTACAAGTATGCAAAAAGCTACTCAATTACAGTAACATGACATAGTATAATTCAAATGGCAGGATCAGGAGAAAATGTACTTTGTTGTGCAGACATGTTGCTAGGTAAAAATAATAATAATAATGATATAAAAAGCATATCTTCCTTTATTAGAGTGTCTTTGGAGGAAGTTAATATCATGAAGCCTGGAGCTCTTAGCAGCCAGCAAGGTTTAACTCGACTCTCTTTCATCCGACGTTTGATCTGTGTGTGATATTCCCCCTTGTTTGCGAGGCATTTGAACAGATTATGTAATGGTTGGGGGTTTGGGGGATAATTTGTTTGGCTTTGAGACTCCAAACACCCATGTTTTGTTTCCTCCTTTTGCTGTCATATTTTAGCAAACCCAGGAGAGCCGGTCTCTGGAGATGGGCGGTAAATAGCTGCCGCGCTGGCAGCCGCCCGGCAGGTATTTTCCCTCGCAAAGTGCCATGTTTGCTTTGTTTTTAGTGCGAGTCTTTGTTTCTTCCTCGGCGTTCAATTTATTCCTCGAATCATTCAATCCACAGATCGTTTTTCAGAGACAGTCAACCTTTTCTTTCTTTCTTTCATCCTGATTAGTAGCAAGGAGCTTCTAAACAGGGGATATTTCTTTTTCTTTCTTTTTCTTTCATTGTTTTTTTTATTTATTTATTTTTTTTTTAGCTTCACCAACTGTCTTCAAGCTAGCGTAATTAAATGTGCTTGTTAACAATGGCAGCTAATGAGGAGTACAACAGCGCCAAACAATAGGAGCTGATTAGACGAAGACAGAGGCTGATAAAGCTTCGGGGGGGAGGACTCGGCTGGGGTTCCTCTACCTGAAGATGCACCTTTCCTCTGATGTCTTTCACCACACAGGGAGAGGAAAATTCACCAGGCGTAATGTTTTCATAATAAATGTACTGAAAATCGCCTGTTTTCCACCATCTTCTGCCACATTCAAGATCAAATCTGTGAAGGCAAGACACTTTTCACTTTCACTTTCACTTTTACTCTCAGTTTGTCGGTGTGTTACAGTCGTACTTTTGTGTTTTTTCATCCAAAAATGAAGTCTGGATTTTTTACTTGTGTATACAATCCATTTTCAAATAGTCCTATCCAAAGTGAAGACGTGAGCCGCTGGATTGTGTGTTGGGTTAGGGTCAACTTGCTTGTAATTTGAGTTCATTTGCAAAAAACGGATTATATCTCCAGTTGTATTCATTTCTATAATCCATATTTTTCCAGATAGCACCAATCAAAAAATGACTGGTAGGCTCTAGCACAGGCATGGTGGCTTCTGCGACAAAATTTTGGATTTGGATTCAGAAAGTATTTGACATGACATGTTATTTGTTTTTGCAAGTAAGCGCTTCAGTCGGGAGTTATATGTGTCTTTATATCTGCATCCATAGTAGTTTTGAATATTCATCCATCTCTAGCGAGGGTTGCTTGTCTTCAGCACTCACACCTGGGAGTTGCCCAGTACAACCACAGCCTCCCAACGCTGGAGACTGGCGGCTGAACTGGTGCAATTTGGGTGCATTCAAGCATTTACCAGCAGGATTACAATTTATTGATATATCTGACATGTGTAACATATTGTACTGGGATAAGAAAAGAGAAAAAAAAAACCTCCACTGCCCCTCAAAGCCAAAGAGCAGTAAGTGGAGCTGTGGAAACGGGCTTTAAAAACGACTCCTGCTCTAGGAACTGGTGATACATACAGTTAAGCCCATGGTGTATTGTTTACTAATATTTTCCGGTGTATTTTTTAGTTTGGTATGAAATCTAAACCCCTGTCACAGACTTTGACCTATAAAACACACCAGAAATACCTGATGTTTGCCTTTTTGTCGGATGCTGCGTGCTTCCCTGAAACAATTAATGTCACTTCCAAAAAAAAATTATTATTATTGTTGTTGTTGTTATTGGATTAGATTTAATTTTAATATTTATATTTTATTATTCTAAATTTATTTCATGATATTATTATTGTTATTGATATTGTTATTGTTATTATCAATAATAAGAAGAATAGGAATAATAATAATGATAATAATAATTATTTTTATTTTTTGCTTCTTTTTTTTAAAGCTAATTTTTACACTGTACTTGTACTTGACAGTTTATACCTTAGTTTTTAATTTTTAATTATTATTATTCAAAATCTCTAAATTACACTTATTCCTGGGCAACTGAAAATCCTCAGCCATGACTTCTTTCTTTGCGTACAGGGACGCTTTTAACAAATCCAACCAATAAAAGAAAAACAGACCCTTTTCCTTAAAAAAAATTTACTGGTATCTCATTGATTTACACTTTTGAACGCCCCTCGCCTGTGTGATTTCCCAACCCCAGTGTCCTGTTTCAGCAGGAACTACATAACGACAGAGGGAAGGTTTGACACTGACTTTAACCAATATCTGACGAGAAGAGTACTAATTGTAGGTGAATACAATTAAGATAAAGTGAGAAAATGAGAACGTGTGGCAGCTGTAAGGACGTCGGGTTTGTTGATTGTATTCTTTTTTCTTTAGCACTTGAAATTCATTTGATTTGAAAAAATAAAAATAGAAACGATGCAGCAGTGTTAGACTGCAGAACAGATAATCCATATGGTAATTATATAACTGAAACATGTGAAAACAGAATATTACAAATTAAAAAGGGGGGAAAAAAACTTTAAGAGCAGGGACCACAGTTATAAATAGATGTCATGAGTATGCATTTAATTAAAATTACTGTTATTATTATTGTTCTGGGGAATTGGGGGATTTTGTTATATCAAAAATAGTTCTCCACATTATTGCTCTTTATTATGCATCTCATTTAAACTTATAGCTGCTATCTAAAAAAAAAAGTTTGTAACCAGATACACTGTTTCAGCTGGTCTGCCTTTTTTCCAATTAAGCGCTATAAGTCTCTTAGCGGCCATCCATCCAGTTGGTTTGTTAATTTTAATGACATGTCTAAACTTGCCAGGCTTGTTGAAGGGGATTGCTGAAATAAACATAAAAGTCCACAGAATGAAAAACACTGTTTGGAGCTGCTTTTAGATGGAAGATGTACTTGTCTTCCCACAAGATTTTGACCAAAACTTGAATATATTTGGATATATTTTTGCTCTGCTGACTCTTAACAGACTGTGGACACAGACGATAAAAACTGACTTTTGGTTATGAGGTTTTGACTCCTCAGGTAACATAATAAAACCAATACTAACTCACAGGAACACTCCAGTGTTTTGGGCAAAATCCCCTTTTTTCCAATTTCCCCAGACTGAGACAAGATGTTCGACACCATTTCTACCTCCTATGAGTCGCATTTCATGTTAGCTTAGCATAAAGACTTGAAGTCAATGGGAATCGTTAGCCTAGCTCCGTCAAACTGAAAAAAATTACCTTACAGTAACTCTGAAGCCGTCTTATTTACACAGTGGATTTGGATTTTTTTTCACTTTGACAGAACCAGGCTAACGATTGCCATTGACTTCAAGTCTTTATGCTAAGCTAACATGAAATGCTACCCACAGGAGCTGAACCATAAGAGGTGAAAATGGTATTGAACATCTTGTCTCAGTCTGGATACGTTGGAAAAAGGGGATTTTGCCCAAAACATTGTGTTAAAATTTATCTTCTCGCTTTGGATAATGCCTGTCACTAAGGATTACTTCACATTAGCTTTTGTTTTTTGTTTTTTTAAACCAATACAGACTCTGAAATCTTTTATTCTTTGAACAGAAGCTGCCGATTGCTGATATTTTACGCTGATATTCAGTATCTTTGAAATAGGTTGGTTGAAAACACTTCTCAGTATTTTCATCACAGCATTATCCTGGATATAAACCCAAGGCATGGAAACTACACTACTTAGATTCTATTATGCACCATTTTGTTGGCGCTGCGTTTCGCCTTTTGAGAAAGTCGTGTGCGCCGCAGATGTTATGGACACCGTGTTCTTTCCCCTCATGCGGAGAGTAGAAACCTTTTGAGTGATACAATGGCGCATTTACACGGAGGAATAGCAACCTGACACACCGTAAAGTACTTCTGAAAAGCCCTCAAAATACTCGGCGACTCGGTGGGGAAATGAAGGAGGCTATAGATAAGAGTCGACTTGTAAAACATAATTATATTTCTGTCGCCGGGGTGTGCAGCCATTCAAAGGAATGCATTTAACCTGTGATTCATGCATGGCAAGAAGTTGTCGGGGGAAAAAGAGCACCATTTTAAATTGCGGAGGTAAGAAGCCTTGAATAAAGTGTAGCTAAGGTCATACCATCTTATGAGAATAATTTGATTCTGTACCAGCCTTCTCTCCTGCGGGCATTTTCTGCAGGGAAAAGGATTATATCTTTTTTTTTTTCTTTTCCAAAGGATGGGGAAAAGGTCTAGCCGTATTAAGACCCAGTGAGCAGGTTTTGGCTTGAATACAACTCATGAAAAAAAAAAAAAAAAAGAAGTAAAAAGTATGGGAAAGGTTGAGTGTTGACTACATGTTTCGTGCCACAACCCTCGCAGCCCCTTTCCTCCTTAATTTTTTGGAACACTTGAATGAAACGAGATGCATTCATTGAGAAAGCCTCCCTAAAGAGGACAATTTCCTGTTGGCTCTGGTGTACTGTACCACTGAGATGAATTCACAAAGGAATCACGTGAAAGTGCAGATGAGTATCAACGCTTTTGTATCAAGGAGGATTTTTTTTTTCCCTAGTTTGTTTGATTCTGGAAGTTCAAAACATTTACACAGAAATATATTTCGAGGCTCCGCGGGAGCACAACACATTGTTTGTGTGACCTCTGTGCAAATTAGGATTTAATCACGCCGTTTCTCCTTGTTTTCACGGAGGCAGATCTGCTTACCTCGCTGGGTTTCCGTCTATTTTAGCGCAGCGGTAAACACGAGTGGTGTTTGGCTCGCGGCGCAGGGAGAGGTTTCCCAGGCATTGACAGATATTCCTGCTGCAGAACGGGGAAATCACATCCGGTTCCCTCTGCGCTGGCGTGCCATCAAAGCAGAAAGGGAGTAATGCCTCTTCCTGTCCACCTCTTCTCCCCTGCCTGTTATTTCCTTACCTACAACATCTGTCATGCAGGATCACTGACGGGGACACAGGAGTATTTTGGTGGTCGTTCTGTCTGGGTACTGAGCAGTTTGACCTTTGCGCTGCTTCTCTTTGGCTGCGTGTCATGTTTGTGATCGAGGAATGGAAGTTTATTCTGCGATGGCGGTCGCTGCAGCCAAATCTGGAGAGGAGTGTCAGGAATGCCGGGCACGCTTTACACCGAGGTTAATGAAAACTAGGTGTGAAAAAAAACATTTTCATTAACTGAAATAAACATAAAAATGAGGCGTTGCACAAAAACAATAACTGCAAGTGTTAAAATTATGGTGTAAAATAAAATAAAATAAAATGAAAAACTAATTTAAAAAAAGTTGTTGAAAATGATCCGGACGTTCAAGGCGGTCCCAGAGTGCATCAGGACATCGGGACATGCTGACCTTCTCATATTAAAAGAGCAAAGATGCACCATTTTTACTCCGATCTTGTTGGGTTTGGTTTAGAAAGCAAGTACATGGGTCTGATCAGGTCTGATTTTTACCCTCAGGTTTCAGATTTAACCTTTTTCCTACTTTCTAGCTTTCACAGTAATACACATCAGATATATGTCGTCCAAGGGCCTGCATCGAAGAAGGAATTTGTTGGCATTTAAACTTTTAAACATATAAGATTTAGCTGATGTAGCCTAATATTATATACTGCAGCCCGATATAGCTTAACATAGGTTTTCCATCCATTCATCCATTTTAATTTTACAGCAGCAAGTGCTGCATAGACTGAAATTAATCAGCAGCCTAAAGATAAATTTCTACAGTGTAAATGTTTGGTTTTATTAAGGCTCTGGTTGGTGCAGGTCAGATTCAAACTGAATTTTCTTGAACGTCAGTCTGGTCATCCTACACATGATATGAATTTAAGTCTACAGGTTCATGGATTGTTGGTTATGTTCAGTGAAATATTTCAATGTCCATCCACTTTCTGTACAAACACTGTTTCAGTCTTCAAAATCATGCATCAAATGGCTCTGTGGCCCTTTTCTCGAAACCCCAGAGCCTTTGGTCTCGCCGGTGTTTGAGGTGGAGTGATCAAAATCAAATTTGATCAAATCATTTAACTTTCCAAAGAGGTTTTCAGGTAATGCAACACAAGCTTGACTTGACCTTAATTTGCAACCCACCCAACAAATGTCTAAATCCTTCCCATCGAGCAGACACGCAGCATTTGAATTGACACACCGTCTGGATCGCCTCCACTAAGCAGGTTGGCATCGCGTGAATCGGGGGGAGCCGCTGCTATCTGCCAATCCTGCACGCGGCAGGAGGAGTTGTTATTCAAATCCATTCAAGAATAACTTTATTACCTAAAATACATCCACAGAGCGGCAAAGATGAAGCACAAATTCAGGGGACCTTTGAAATACATTTCTGTCTATCCTGAAAAAGATATTATTGGCACTGTCTGGTACAATATCTGCGAGCTAGATGTGAAAGATCAGAGCGATATCTAGCCTTGCGGGAGTTTCCAACCCCGCCGGGACTTCAAATCGAGGTTAACCTCTATTGCTGTCACCTTCATCTGTCCCCCCTCTCCGACGCTCTGAACTCTCGCTGCCAGAGAGTTTCTGTTCAAACCGAAGAGTGCCACCGAAGTTGGACAAAGTGCATTCACAGTCGGATCAAAGTCGTTTATTCTTCAGCGCGCTGCGTGCGAAAGGTGATAACATTGCTGTGCGAGTCCTCGGGCTCTTCCTCTGCGGTCTGGGCAGCGGCGTTAGCCCCACGCCAGCTTCCCCCGTCCACAGTCAGTGGGGGCATCCTAAGCCTGAGCGCGGCGTTTCTTTTTTTCCAAACAGTAATTAAAAGGGAATAATTATTTCTCAGCGGTCGCAGTCCAAACAAACAGACTGACAGCTCTCTCTCCCTCTCTCTCTTTTTTTTTTTTCATTCGGCGAAGGCCCACAGTTGATATCTCCCCAATGTCTTTTTTTTTTTTTCAGTGGCTTTCTGAAGCTGCCACTTCTTGGTTTTTATTATCTTTGTCTACAGCCCTGGCCCTTCGTCCCTGTGCTGGCGCTGTTGGCGCTGGCCTTGCCCCTGCCATCCCTCTGTTCGACGCTCAAACTTTTTCTTTTTTTTTTTGCCACATGAAAGTGGCTGCCCGCTGAGAGACCAGCCACGTGACCTGGACCGTACCTTTCGCTCCCAAACTTTCCTGACCTAATTAGTGCAGAATTAAATCGGACAAGATGCATTCATTATTAATTTCCTGGGTTGTGTGTGTGTGTGTGTGTGTGTGTGTGTCTTGAAATAGACATTGGACATAAAGAGAGAGAGAGAGAAGGGAGGGTGTTGGAGCTGTGAGGCTGAATTAGAGGCTCCGGTGGTGATGACTCTCCCTCCGTCTTCTCTTCATTTGAATGCAACACAGTATTAGCAAAGCGACGCATAAAGACAATACGAGTTAATCGACGCACTTTGTATGCAAGTGTGCTCTCTTTTTCCATCTCTCTCTCTCTGGAAATAATACTAAAGCTCTGGGTCTGCAGCCTGCCAAACAGCATCTCTCTCTCTCTCTCTCTCTCTCTCTCTCTGTCTGTATAACTCGCCCCGTTTCTCTCATCTCCCTGTGAAACTGTGTTTTATTTCATGTCCATCCTCTCTTGGTCTCGTTAACCTAAAACTTTGCCTTCCGTTCTTCTTGATCACATCTCCACACAGCAAAGCCACCTTGATTCAAAAGCAAAATCACAGCTGACTTTAAATTGTGCCGTGCCACAAAAAAAAGAAAAAAAAAAAAAAAAAAACGGTTTTATGTCAAAATGCCATAATACACCATTAAGGGAATAAATTTGCTGCCTGAAACATGTCAATCTCCTTTTCACAAATTCACAAATACAGATGATCCTTAAATACATAACTGCACTATAAAAAAAAAAAAAAAAAAACATCTTTAAATGGATGATAAGTTTAATCGTGACCCACCAGGTTCTTCACATTCATGGCGTTAGCAGGTTTTGTTTGTTTCATAAAGATAAGTTCAGATGGGTGTAAGGAATAAAAGGAAATTTGAAATCATTGATGCATTTCCGCTTTATTTTGGTATTTGCATGAAACTACATTCTTGCAATATCGCTGAACTAGACATTACAGAGCCAGCAAATGTCAAAAAATAACCGCTTTAAGCCTTTTTTTTTGTTCCAACTTCTATAACGTGACTCAACAAACACCCAGCCCAATCCTTACTTACTGTATGTGTAGTAGTTTTATGCATCGTGAATTATGGTTTCGTGGTTTTTATGATTTCATTCCTCAGTTTTTTTTTATTGCTTATGTCTTTACGTCCTCACCTCCATCCTTTCTGTTTTGTGGTGTGTGATTTATTGTGTCTTCGGCGTACCGCGGTGCTGTTTTGGCGATTGCGGCTGTGTGTTAGCGCCATTGCCCAAGTCAGACTTCCCCTGTGGGACAATAAAGTGTATCTTAGCTTATCTCAAACTGCACCTCGAGCGGAGGGGGATGATGAAGGATAACGGCTCGTGGGAGTTTTGACAGACTGTGGGCCCGGCCAATTAAAATAGGTTGAGTTTGAAGTTAAATACAAGTGTGGCGGCTGCATATTGAGTAAGACTCAGACTCCTGAGGTGCTGTGGATTGAATGCCTTTGCCTTTGTAGTACTAAAATAAACTCGAGCAGCTTTACATAATGGAAGAGACGGGGTTATTTTTTTTGGAGTGGCGGTCGCCGATTCTCAGACATCACTTCCTGTGTACCAGAGGATTTTTCTTTTCTTTTTTTTTTTTTTCGCTAAGAGGACCTACCAGGCATCGAGCATTTTTAGAGCGGCGAATGTAGATGCTTTCGTGAACCGGAATACAGTTTGGGCCACTGCGTTATATCACTTAGCGACAGAGACAGACGTTTATATTGAAATGTTGCAGATTTATTACTTTAACGTCGTCCGCGTGTCCTTTTTCAAATGCCTTAAATTGGGTTTGATCTGATTTCAAGGCATTACGGCGCAATTCAAGACATTAGTCATCCTGCATCTGTCCAGCTGTCGTTCCCCATTAATACTACATCAGTCAATGGAAAAACTGAAATGCAAAAACTTATAAACGGCTACTTAGTAGAGCAAAAAATATCATATTTCTAAGCTATCCCTCTTAAAAGTGCAGTATTAGTGTCACAAGCTTGAAATTCAACCAATTTTCACTACGACCACGTATGCAAATATGCATAAAATTCGACATATATCAATTTTTTGATGTCTTGAAAATGTTTTTTCCCCACTGTTTGATTTTCATGTAGGATTTCAACCAGGACGCAGACTTTTATGATTTTATGTGGTGAAATTAGCCTTAAATTTTAACCTTTTTGGCATTAAACCGACTGTAAAAACTGTGTAAAACCCAGTTTGGTGAAACCTGCAGACATCCTGTGCTAGACGATCAGGGAAATCCTCATTTTTTAACATGTGTTTGTGTCTGTGTTGCGAGTAGGGAAATTAACAACATGCATTATTTCCTCAGAATTTGTTTCATCTTTCTTTCATCCCTGTTTTTCCCTGTGCTAGTGACCCATATTGGTCTGCAAAGGGAATAAAAAGGGAGTGCAGAGAAGAAAATACCGGTTTGTGCACTGAAGCCACTGATATTTGTCACTGATATCTTTTGTTGTGAGAATCTTGTTTGAAGAATTGCAATTGAAAACGATAACTGCATCTCTTTAAAAGTGGTAACTCCAGTTGTTGTTAGACAAACTGACACCTTTAGAGATAATGATCACTTAAACTAAAGATTTTTCCCCCTATAATGGATGTAGTGCACTCTAGAACCGTGTTTCACTAATTCCAGGCGTTTTTCGGGGCGGTTTTGACTGTCTCAAGCGCCCCTGAGAAACAGAACTATAACACAAAGCGAACCTGAGCGAGTGTCGAACATCACACACATGTTTTTCCGTGCAGCCGCGCCGTCCTCCGAGCAAGCGCGCGAGTTATCTGCACAAAATGCCGAGCGGATCAAAGCGGCAGAGGTGTCACACAGGCTGAGAGGTGAAAAAGCTTTTCCAAAAAAAAAAAAAAAAATCGGGGAGTTTTGATTCAAACGTGGTGCACAGTCTGAGCGCGGAGAAGAAAAAGAGAGAGAGAGAGAGAGAGATGGAGACAGAGGGAACGATATGTAAAAGAGGAGAGATCAACCGTACAGTCATGTCATAGCCCAAGGCAAAGAGCTGCAGATGTAACAAAGACAGGGCCTGCGATTGTCAAGAGGCATGGATAATGATAGCTTTGCATGTTGGGTACAAGGCAAACATCAAGGCCATGCGCATCGCAGTGCAGGACTTTAAAGGCAGTGGCAAGAAAGGGGGCCATGGGAGTAAAGATGGCCCCAATTTGGCCCCTGGTGGCTCCCCCGACATCTCTGCTCTGATGGCCGGGGCAGGTAACCGGGAACAAAGCAAATTGGACGGGAACAGTGTGAAGCCACTGTCAGGGCTCGCCTCTCTCTCTTTGTTCAGAGGTTTTGTGTTGGAAAGTTTTCTTCTTCTGCTGCTGCTGCTTCTACTTCTTTTTCTAGTTTTTTTTTTTTTTTTTTTTTTTTTGAACCACCCCATCCTGCAGCGTTCATCACCCCCGACCCCTGAGTGGACAGGCGAGAGCTGCTCCGTGTCGAGGCGTGTGTCTGTGCAGAAAACACATGCAACTTTATTTATTTATTTATTTATTTATTTATTTTGTTATTTAATTGAAAAGTGGCCGTGGTCGTTTGTTGAGTGATTTGCAGGTCAACAAGGAATGACCCAAAAATTTAATTTCAAGAAATGATTAAGATGTTACAAGAAATTGACCTGAAAGTTCAGAAAAAAAAAAACCAAAACAAAAAATTATTAAATTAAGCAAAAAAATAAAGAAAGAAAAGAAAATGACCTTAAAATTAGCAAAAAAAGAGCAAAATGTGTTTTTTTTCTAAATATATAAATATAATCATTACAAAAGCAGTTTTGCTGGAATATTTCCCACATTTTTTAATAATTTTCTAATAATTCTCTCTCTCCTTTCCCCCCAGTTTTCATGGTATTTTCTTTCCTTTTCTTTCCTTTGGTCCTTTTGTGTAGAATTTTGGACTACATTCATAGAATGATGAGAAAATACATGTACTTTAAATTTGCCTTGGTTTTCTTTCTTATGACATTAAAAAGCGACGTGGTCATGCCAGTGTTGAGCGACTTTCATGACACTCTGGGCAGTAAAACCTTTGAAACCTCCTTGAATAATTTGAAAAAGTCATTAGAAAATAATTAAAATAAGCATTCCCATCCCCATCTTCATTCCTGGAAAAAAAATATTTTGCTTTGTTGGTATCTGACAGCAGTGATACTTTTCTGCTGGTTGATTTAACCCGAAATATGACACAAACTACAGTATTACTGGGTGCTTTCAGAATAAAATGGTCTTTTTCTTGCACATTTAGTCCAGAAATAGTGTTTGCTCTTGTCACAGTTGGTGAATTGCACAGTATATATCATAGACTTCAGGCCTGCCTTAATGAAATGATGAGAAAGCTGGAGTTAGTTCAGGCAAGCGTGCAGCATTTCCCTTCTGAGTATTTATGTCTTGATGTTCAGTTTATTTTGGTGAGGAGTGCAACTTTTAACTTGGCGGGACTCCTCTTAATGACCGCTGGTGCCAAATGTTTCCTCAGAAGCCGTAAACGCTCACAAAACTCATTTTTCCACGGCCGGTCCCTTGAATATGTGCAACAAAAATAACCGTCCAAACTTTATTCTGTGTCCAATCCAATTATGGAATCTGTGAAAAGTTCATCAGTAATTGCAAAACACAGCGCACTTTAATCAGGGTTTCTGAGAGGCGAGCAGCGATGGATGATTTTCATGGAGGAGCATTTTAGAGGCTAGGGGGGTTTTGGGGTTATTATAGTTCAGTGTGTGCTCCCCTACGACTGACCTCTTACACCAAATGATGCAACGCCATCACAATGTTCTCTGCAGCATGGCATTAGTGACTAATATCGCCTGGGGATGACTGGTGATTTGTAATTAAACTTTAAAAAGGCAGTTAGCAGCTAAACAAGAAATAAAATAAGAAATGACCTGAAAATGAGCAAGAAATTAGTATGAAGTTTCAAGAAAGTGACCTAAGAAGAACAAAACAAAACAAAACAATGAAATGACCTGAAATTAAGCAATAAAAGAAAAAAAAAGTCTGGAAAATTTGAAAAAATAAAACAACACAAAAAATAGAAAATGACCGTAAAATTTTAAAAAGAAAAGGCAAAATTATCAGAATTTTTTGTAATATAATCATAAATATATAATAAAAATATAAATATAAAAAATATAATAATTATATAAATATAAAATTATAATCATTATAAAAATGTTTTACTGGAATTTATTCCTAGTATTTTTTTTTTAAAATAATTTTCTTAAAATTTTCTCTTTTTCCAACTTTCAGGTCAATTTCTTTTCCTTTCTTTATTTTTTGTGCTATTTTCAGGTCACTTTCTTTGCTTTTATATATTTTTTAAACTTTTTTGGTGGTAATTTCAGGTCATTTTGGTGACTTTTTTTTTTTTTTAAACTTATTTCTTGCGAATTTTTCAGTCATTTCTTGCCGAGTTGCTCTTTGCCCTTTTTCCCATGTTCTTGATAGAAATGAAGTCAATGCAG
Source organism: Myripristis murdjan (assembly GCF_902150065.1). Lineage (NCBI taxonomy): Eukaryota > Metazoa > Chordata > Actinopteri > Holocentriformes > Holocentridae > Myripristis > Myripristis murdjan. The sequence goes on from NC_043981.1 coordinate 18,330,132, forward strand.
GGTTAAATGCTTGCTTTCACGCGCCTTTCAAAAGCATTAAAACACAAGACTGATGTCGATCCAGGTTTCAAAAGGTTAAAACAAATTACAAATGAAATAGAGCAGGTAGGAAATAGTATAATGCCCAAAAGGTACATTGTGTTTCAAGGTTATAGCACTAGAGAAAGCAAATAATTTTTCATTCTTTCATTATTACGCCCAAACAATACCAAAGGGACGACAGTGAGTAGGGTGGATCTGTGGCTTCTCAGATACTTTTCTCTATTGCAACCCACTTTGTGATTTAAAACTGCCATACGGAACTTTAATACTTAAACTTTTGTTAAATGCTAAATATGACTCCCCGATAAAATTCACACAGTCGATCTTTTAGTGCCGCCTTTTTACGCTGACCACACGTCACCACGTGGAATTGTATAATCGAAAATGCGGCTCAGCTAATTAACTCGTCTGATGATTTCATGACTCTCTAGGTGATTTTCGTCCTGTTTTTCTCCTTTGCACGTGAAAATTTCATTCTTGTGTGCGACATGGAAGCGTTGTGTTTAATTTACGGCCACAAGGGGGAGACAAGTCACTACTAAATGGAAAGTTCCACAGTGCAGGTTTATTTTTTTTACATAAAAATCGTGCATTAATTATATAAAGGCCTTACATAATAAGAGTCCCGTGCAAGTAAAGCTGTAGACACCGGGGCTCAGCCAGCTCTGTGAGGAATAGGTGGCACTGGGGGGTGCTGGTCGAAGCGGGAGGAACAAAATGTCCTTGGAGACCACAACAGACATGACAAAGACAGGCGTCCGCCTCATTGCCATTGCCATGCCCTGCCCCCCCAGCCCTCCACACTCTTCTTCTCTCCAAAGCGGGATAAAGGCTCAAGCCGGCAGGAGGGGGTCCACCCTGGCGCCCAGCAGGGGGGCCTGTTTGCCCTCGGGCCAGCGGTTGATCTGGCTGCTGATGGTTGAAGCCCAAGCGATGATGGCCGGGGCCTCTTTGGCTGGATGGGACCCTGACGAGACGTCTGGGTCGACAGCGACGGGCTTCACACACACGTCTTGTTCAAAGGTTAAGCACGCTATTAGAGGCGTTTGGATGGCGGAGTGTATTCTGTGGCTGCTAGCCGGCCCGACGGCCTGTGGTCTCTCCTTCATGATCAGACCGGACTGTCTGACCGGCGCGCTCATGAATCTTTGAGAGTGTACACCAAACGACGTGGTGCTGTCATGATGTTCTCTGCAGCGTGAGCTCCAAGGAAGTCCAGTGATGTGCAATCCAACCTTTGAAACCTGAGAAGATTCACTTGGCTTCTTTCAAAAACACGGGAAAAAGACAAGTAGCAGCTGAACAAAAAAATGACCCAAATATTAGCAAGAAATTAGTAAGAAGTTACAAGAAAATGAGCAGAAAATCAGCCAAAAAAATGACCTGAAAATTATCAAAAAAAAAAAAAAAAGATTAGATTGTTATTATAATCATTTCAAATATATTGCTGGAATTTTGCCCCACCTTTTTTTTTTTTTTTTTTAAATCTCTCATAATTTCCTCTCTGCTTTATTTAGAATTATTTTTATTTATTTATTTATTTATTTGCAATTTTCAGGTAATTTTGTTTCTTTTTCTTTAATTTTATTATGCTGGTTCTCAGGTCATTTTCTTGTAACTTTTTACTGATTTCTTACTGTTGCTCATTGTCTTTTATTCCCTATGTTCTTGAGAGAAATCAAGTCAATGAAAGCTTAAATGCTTTTGTTCACACGCCTTCACAAGCGTTTAAACACAAGAAATCAGATGTCGATTTCTTTCAACAAATGAAAAATGAAATACAAGAGGTAGGAAATTGTATAACGCACAAAAAAATGCTGACAAGCGCTTCAAAACCAGATATGGACACAAACATCGGCTTGGCAAGGCAGCTGGTGAGGTGTGTTGTGTGAACTGAATGTCAACAAGAGTGTGAAAGGTTTTCCTCCCCTGGTAGAGGCTAATTTTACAAAAAAACAGTCGCTGTAAAAGATAACGTGCACCCGTGGAAATCACCAGCTCACGGTTGACCTACTGAGGTTTTTCCAGAAGCGCTTTTTTATCAGCGTGACAAACGCAAAGCGAGAACGGAAGATTAATGGAACAAACATACCGAAATCGATGAGATGAAATGATCGGTTTACAGCGCGAGAGGTATCGGGTGACAGCCGTGCGTTTGCTTTGGCTCGGGCGGATGCGAGGCAGCGGGGTGGTCCGCCGCTTGAGGAGAGGCAGCGTGTGGCGTCTCAGAAGTTCATGTGAACAAACTCGTTCACATTCCAGCGTTTGGGAAGCTTCCAGAGATGATTAAGATTGAGTGTAAATCTCAGGATCCGTTTGGTTCGGCTTGGTTGCCGCAATCCCCGATGGGGTCTTTTTCCAGCTGTGGCATCTTCACATTGACCTGCAGAGGCCATGCTGGCATTTCCCCATGTGGCCCAGTGCCCAATCACAGCAGAGGAAGCAGAGTTGGAGTTAGTACACTACCACATTTCCAATAATCTCCTTAAATCTCCATGTGGCGCCCCCAACAGGAAGAAGGAGAGAGCTGCTTTAATTTTTTTTTCATGTGACATGTGCATTCCTCTGTCGTAAGTATCGTCTCATTGGCTGGTGCATATGGAGATGATTTATAAAAATAAATAAATAAATAAATAAATAAAAAATGCAGCAAGCACTGAGTCCAGCTGTCCACTTTGGCTTTTCGCTCTCAGATTTTGATCCATGACTCACTTTGGGCAGAGATTTCCCACCATGACTACATCTAATTTCATCTCCATGAGGACAGCTCTATTTTTTTTTTCATTTTAAAGATTATTTTTTGACATTTCTGCTTTATTCAACACTGGCAGGAAAGACAGGGGAGAGCGAGGGCATGGCGTGCTGCAAAGGACTTAGTACCTGGCTGTATTGTATTGGCTCTACCAGGTGAGCCACTGGGGCGTCCGGGGAGGTCTGTCCATTTTGCAGCCCCATTTTGTGCTTTTGACTGATAAAACAGGTGCACTCCTCCACAAAGGCTTGCACGGTGCAGCTTCAAAGGACCACACTGGCCCTATTTTGATGTCTTGTGATTGCACCGTGTGGCCAAATATCTGTGATGTCAAGGCTAACTTGGTCCAGTTCTTTCCCATTCATCATAAAAAAGATGTGAAAAACCACTCTATGCTGAAATGAGTCCATCTTGTGAAGACTTTGCTGGCACGTTTTGATAAAATGACTGCTTTAGGCTATTATAATCACTTAAACTAATGAATTAAAATCAAATATGTGACTATAAACAGAGGGAGGGCTTGTTATTGAGCTTGGCTTGTGCCCAGACTAACAAGTTCGCTCCTGCTAGACCGCTACCATCTCACTGGAGCACCAACAAACAAACAAAACAACCCCACAACCTCTTGGACCTTTGAATGCAGAGCACATTTGTCATTAATGAGGGAATTTTTAGTGATTTTTAAGAGTGAAACAGTGATTTTCGTGTACATATGTGCCATCCAGGTCCTCACAAAATGGAATAACCTTAGCATAAAGCAACTTTCAAGTTTCATGGAGGGGTTTTTCACACTTTTATGAACATGAATGGGAGGTTAGATGCTCCCAAAGCATATTCTATACACATTTATGCAATTAAGATTGACAAATACTCCATATTAGGAGGAACAGCACAAATCTATCAAGTCAATCAAACGGGCGGGAGCATTAAAAGCTGAGGCGCTGCTCTGATTGGATCATTTGACTCTTATTGGGGAAAGTAGCATGAATGTTTCTTACCCAATGACAACAGTAACGGCATTTTAATGAAACAAGACATATTTTAGTTTGCCACCCCTTTAAGATCCCAACCTGCAAATGTGACCGTCTAACATTAACCGTGTAAAACAGAAATTTGGCGCATAGCAGCTGGTATCATATCTGTTTTAAAGCTCTCAATCAAGTCGTCGTAAAGCAAGAACACTTTTCTTTCATGCTCAGTTATTGTTATATGGCTGAATTCTTTAAAAGCCATCTGAAAATAGATTATCAAAAAAAAAAAAAAAAAAAGCTGTCTATGTTTTGTCAACCCAACATCGGCCTGCTGCTGGACTACTGCCATCTAAGCACTCATATGGTGAATTATGACTTTTCATTTGTCTTTAATTGTGAAATTGGTTGTATTTTTTCCCCCATGATTACTCTCGTGATTAAGAGGATGCTACTAATCCCTGTTGCCAGGATGTTTTGTCTTTCTCTGTCAGGTCTATCTTGACACAGATTTGTAATTAATAAATTAATTTCAATAAAGACATCGGGATGCTCTTCGTCTCCGCCACGAGTCGTCATCTTTAAACATTTACACATTTACATCGCAAGCTTTTAAGCGACTGTTCGAGTAACTTCCAGTTAGTGCAGTTGTAGAAAAAAAAAAAAAAAAAGAAACTTGAGAGAGGGAAGGGAGAAGACTGGCATCATTATCAATACTGTATTTTTCAAACTGTGATGTCAACTTAGCTCGGGGTTTGGCCTGGATGTCCAGACTGGGAGCAGACGGCTCCGGTTGTCTCAGAGCCCTGGGCCAAATTAAAATCGAAGCACTTAATTACTCAGAGCGTTTGCTCCAGGCTGTGTGGGTACCCAAATGGTTTGCATCTTTGACACATTACAACTCAGCTCAAAGCCATCTTAATAAATTCATTTGGAGGCTTTTCAGATTGTATTTTGACCCAGGTCTGGTGCAGAACTTCTTTCCAACACGCTAAAGTTAAAGTTGGCATTGTTTTGACCATAATAAATACAGTCATAACGTTTTTTTTTTGTTTTTTTTTAAGATTTGCTAAACTGAGATAAGCTTTATAGAGCTTCAGAAAAAGTTCCCAATCCATCAACACGATAAAAGTCATTAAGCTTTTCAATTAGACACTAAATGTGGGAGAAACACGTTTAAAACCAGCTTTTAGTTGTCGGTGTCAGCGGTGTCAGAGTGGTTTAGATGTCAAAACAGTCAAGATGGTTAAAGATTTGTCGTTTTGAGTAACTTTTAAAGAGAAACCCAGGGCCTCTCCAACATGTACTATCACATAAACTAATAATTTTGCTGAACTTTTATTCAATTCTAAATAAGACAGCTCTAATTTTTTCTTTTTATAATGGAACCATCTCTTTGAGTTCCTCATTGCCTCTGCAGGACACGCTTGCTTGCAGTGTTTTTCCCCACCGCTGCCCCCTAATGCAACTATTTAGCCGTCTGTCACAATTGAACATGGCTGCATTTGACTAAATAAGTTGTTTGATGAAAATAATCCGTGTACAGTGGCCCCTGTGCTTCGCCCTCTTTGCGTGTAATACCCTGATTGATTTTCACCTTGCAGCGGTGGATAATCTTCTATTAGAGAGAGTTAAGACTTGCCATACAATGACATAAATTAGGAATGCGTCCCAAACGCAGGAAGAGCGGCTCGGTGCCTGAGGGGGGCCGGGAGGGGACGCCGGCTGAATCGGTAATGACGCCGCTCCACCTTCAGCGGGGGCAAAACGTCCAATGGCCTCGGCTGGGTTCAAATCAAAGAGTGACGGCAAGAAAATGATATTAACTCTATCATGCCAAAGCACATTAAGGTGAAAATATCAGCACCAAATCTTTAGTGAAACATTGGGGAATTAAAACGCGCTCAAAACGTCTTATTACAGTTTTTATAACAGCACATATAAAGCCGACTGACTTTGTTTTTAAATCCTGCCCAATATTAATCATTAGTAGTAAATAAATGCTCTCTAATACACTGTAACATGATGGTTGTTTGAACACTGTTTATGGATGCTAATGAATTGCTAGCAGACATATCTTATGTACATCAGTGGAGTAATTAGCTAGGTTGCCCATTGAGATTAATCAGATTGAGCTCGTTTGACACTCTGATACATAACTAGACATTATGAGTGTGTTTTGTTATAGTGCACGCTCATGCTTTGCGATAAAAATAGCAAAGAGCAGTGTTAAGTGTAAAGGAAGGCAAACAGTCACCTCTGATAGACAAAAATTTGTCTTTTTTTCATGTAACTTGCATCGGTTTCATGCAATGTGGTGCGCACTTTGACTTTAAGTCCAAAAAAATATATGTCAGCTTAAGAAAGCATAGGTACATTGATTTAAAATGGACGACTCCTCCGCTAAATCCCTTGTTTTATTATCTTTTCAGGACATGGAGGTAAAAAAAAAAAAATAAATAAAATTCACCAAAGCTGCTGAAGTGGTAAATTAAGCCAATCATCCCATGTTTTATCATGAGTCTGACTCGCCTCAGGACCCCGTCTTTTGTTCACACCTGCCGTTTGAAGGTCTATAAATGTCGGGTATCTGCTTCTCACTTTACATTATTTTCTATTAGCCGCACGGCGCCTTATTCTCCGCTATTTCTCGCCTTTCCAGAGGAGCTCAGACGTTCGAAAAACGCTTAAAAGACCTTATTCAATTTGAGACAAAGTACCCGCAATATGCCTTAATGAGCGGCGTGAGTCCAGACGAGGAAAGTTTGCACGGCGGCGGCGGCTGAGCGAGCGGCGTCGACTCATGTGGGACTTTTCTCGGGCGATGAAAGCGCGGAGAAGCCCCCCTGCACCCCTTGCGTTTGTGACAGGACCCCTTGAAAGTGAGAGGCCTTGTTTATCAATTTGCTTTTAACATCACAAAGATGAGACGACGTGGCGTTGCAGAGGAGCGGTTTGTTTTATCTCGCTTCAAAAAGCCGCCCCCCGTCCCACCACCACCACCACCACCACCACCACCACCCCTTTTCTCTCCTTTTTTTTTTTTTTACCATTTCAAGTGAAAAGTAAAGGTTTGCGTAAACATATGCAGAGCATCGCCGCCTTGAAGAGAGAGAACAAGTCCTCGGATTTCATGTCTGTATGTCTGATTCTTTATCCTGTCTCTCGCCTTTTCTTTCCCTCTTCTTTTGAAAGGAACATCCCTCAAGGCTTGTGTACACACTGAATAAGCCTGTGTTTTGACAAAGCTAGGTGAAGAGCAATGTAACAAGCTCTCTCTCTCTCTCTCTCTTTCTCCCTCTTTCTCCATTTCTTCTTCTTCTTCTGTCTCTCGGCGGCTCTGTATTTTTTGAGAGGCCTTTTCTGTCTTCGCCTTGACAGGGACAGCTCCCTGCCCATTTGATGTCGGCTTGACGGTCAAGGATAATGGTGCGTCGTGGGACCGTTGTCATCCCTGTCAATAGGATAGCTTGGAGGAGGGTGTGTGTGTGCGTGCGTGTGTGTGTGTGTGTGTGTAAAGCTACCTTTTTTGCAGCCGTGCAGGCTTTGCCGCATCGCCTTCTCTGGACATTTGCGTCACTTTAGGTGTCACTTTATTCCGCTTTGATTTGTTTTAACAGCGGCGTCGCGCACCAACCTGATTTTCTGACGTGCCATCCTTGAATAGCGCCGTCTTTTCCCCTAATTCCTCCTCTTCTTCTGCACAAGAAACTTCCTCTCTCGCTCTATCTCTCCTTTTCTGTCCTCCTTCAGCCCCCTTCCTCACACATACACACACACACACACACACACTCCTCTTCTTATTTTTACATTCACGTCTTCTCAATGTCAAACAAAGCCTTGAAAACTACTGATCATTTTTCTTTTTCTTTTTTTTTTTTTTTTTTTTTTGTTTGGATTGAATCTAACAAGGATCCTTTTCTCTTTGATGTAATTAAGCTCCTGAGGCTTGATCCGGGCGTCAGAGTTAATTTTTTCCCGAGCATCGCGGGGAGCTATCAGAAGACTTCAGATGTCAGGCACTCTTTCAAGCTTCACGGCACCTCGTTTCTCCTCCGCCTCACATAAAAGACGGGAGGAGGAGGAGGAGGAGGGGGATGAAAAACAAACGGACTTGCCTGGCTCGGTGCACCCCCTCTCCCCTCCTCACCCCCGTGCCCACCGCCGACACCTACCCCTGGTCTAATAGTCCTCCTTATCTCAACACCGGGATCCCCCAGGCCCCTTTTTACAGCCGTCAAAATTGCCCACCTGTAGCCTGAGGTAAGGGGAGGAGGAGGAGGAGGGGAGAAGAAGTGTCTTTTTTTTTTTTTTTTCCTTCTGTGTGTTTTTTGTTTAATGGGATTTGGTGAACAGGCAACCTGTGTCACTTCCACCGCCTGTCTCGACGGCGTGCCAGAGGACCCCCCGCGGCGACTCCAGCCCAAACAGCCACACCAACCTCGTTTGTTCCAGTCCTCAGATACGACCAACAGGAGCGTCTCGGAAAACGGCCTGAAGGTTTCCTGAGTGCTGAGCTCGCCAGCGGGCCGACATTGGGTTAGGAATCGGTTACTGGGAAAAGGCCTGGGTTAAGGTCACTAAACATCATCCAGTGTTAGCTCCCTGTAAACAAACGCTGCTCTAATTTGGATTTGAACTCTGAGTGAAAGTCGTGTTGATTGACCCACTTGCCGCCCCGCCAACCTTTTAACTTTTTTTTGCTTCTTTAACACTACACCACACTGCAAAAACTCAAAATCTTACCAAGATTATTTGTCTTATTTCAAGTCAAAAATGTCTTATTTCTAGTCAAAATATCTCATTACACTTAAAATAAGACATGATCACCTCAGAAGTAACTTGTTTTTAGACAATTGTCTCTTGTTTCAAGTGAAAATTTGCTTGTTTCATTGGCAAGTTACTTCTGAGGTGATCATGTCTTATTTTAAGTGTAATGAGATATTTTGACTAGAAATAAGACATTTTTGACTTGAAATAAGACAAATAATCTTGGTAAGATTTTACGTTTTTGCAGTGCACTAGAGGTCGGTTAACTCTAAAACATAACTATAGGTTGTGATAATTTTGTCACGATTTTTTGTAATTTGTAATAATGAATGCCGTCAGAGATCACACACAAGCCAAACCCTAACACATGCAAACACACTACATCAATTCAAAACAGTAGTGAATAATGATGCTAGTGATGCCACCATACTATTAAAAAAAAAAAAAAAAAAACTCCTCTGTGGGTTTTTGGAAAGGAGAATATGCAGGGAGGAAGATGTTGTCTGTTGGCCCATTATTCAGAAATCCCAATATTCTGAATAATCTCCGTTTGGATGGAAATCCCATTATTCCACTGGCCTGTTATCCCAAAAACAAACACCCATTGCTCTGAAAATAACTCCGAAAAAAACTTGTGCTGGTTTGTTTCCTGAGGATGGCGACGCTTTAATCGACTTACATTCTTTCTAATGTTAGCCGTGACCAACTTGACCCTGATGGCCAACAGGAGCTTTTTTCTGAATTAGTCGTGCATACGACCCACAGGATCATCTGTAAGACGACCCAAAGGACTGTGTCCAACATTAGCAAACATTAGATCGATAGCCACTAAAAATACTCAGTTAAGGTTTGGGAAAACTTTTTTGTAATGGTTAAGGTTAGGAAACGGTCTGGACTAAGGTTGCTACGCTGCAAAAACTCAAAATCTTACCAAGATTATTTGTCTTATTTCAAGTCAAAAATGTGTTAATACTAGTCAAAATATCTCATTACACTTAAAATAAGACATGATCACCTCAGAAGTAACTTGTTTTTAGACAGTTGTCTTGAAACAAGTGAAAATTTGCTTGTTTCATTGGCAAAATTTGTTTCTTGTTTCTAGCTAATTTTCACTTATTTCAAGTGAATTTTCACTTTTTCCACTGAAACAAGCAAATTTTCACTTGTTTCAAGCAAATTTTCACTTGAAACAAGAGACAGTTGTCTAAAAACAAGTTACTTCTGAGGTGATCATGTCTTATTTTAAGTGTAATGAGATATTTTGACTAGAAATAAGACATTTTTGACTTGAAATAAGACAAATAATCTTGGTAAGATTTTGCATTTTTGCGGTGCACTAGAGGTTGGTTAACTCTAAAACATAACTATAGGTTGTGATAATTTTGTAACAGTTTTTTAAAATTTGTAATAATGAATGCCGTCAGAGATCACACACAAGCCAAACCCTAACACATGCAAACACACTACATCAGTTCAAAAGAGTAGTGAATAATGATGCTAGTGATGCCACCATACTATTAAAAAAAAAAAAAAAAACTCCTCTGTGGGTTTTTGGAAAGGAGAATATGCAGGGAGAAAGATGTTGTCTGTTGGCCCATTATTCCAAAATCCCAATATTCTGAATAATCTCCGTTTGGATGGAAATCCCATTATTCCACTGGCCTGTTATCCCAAAAACAAACACCCATTGCTCCGAAAATAACTCCGAAAAAACTTGTGCTGGTTTGTTTCCTGAGGATGGCGACACTTTAATCGACTTACATTCTTTCTAATGTTAGCCGTAACCAACTTGACCCCGATGGCCAACAGGAGCTTTTTTTGAATTAGTCGTGCATACGACCCACAGGATCATCTGTAAGACGACCCAAAGGACTGTGTCCAACATTAGCAAACATTAGATCGATAGCCACTAAAAATACTCAGTTAAGGTTTGGGAAAACTTTGTTGTAATGGTTAAGGTTAGGAAACGGTCTGGACTAAGGTTGCTACGCTGCAAAAACTCAAAATCTTACCAAGATTATTTGTCTTATTTCAAGTCAAAAATGTCTTAATACTAGTCAAAATATCTCATTACACTTAAAATAAGACATGATCACCTCAGAAGTAAATTGTTTTTAGACAATTGTCTCTCGTTTCAAGTGAATATTTGCTTGTTTCATTGGCAAAATTTGTTTCTTGTTTCTAGCTAATTTTCACTTGTTTCAAGTGAATTTTCACTTTTTCCACTGGCAAATTTTGCCAATGAAACAAGCAAATTTTCACTCGTTTCAAGTGAATTTTCACTTGAAACGAGTGAAAACTGTCTAAAAACAATTTACTTCTGAGGTGATCATGTCTTATTTTAAGTGTAATGAGATATTTTGACTAGAAATAAGACATTTTTGACTTGAAATAAGACAAATAAGCTTGGTAAGATTTTGCGTTTTTGCAGTGTAAATGATAAATAATGTCACTTGGACTTGTTGTTTCCCTAACGACTACACCACAATGTCATTATTCACAGGACCACTAGAGGTCGTAACAACTACCAACAGGAGCTTTTCTTAAATTAGTAGCCTCTGTAATACTCGGGTCGGCAGGTGAAAGGTGTGCGGACAGAAGTCTCCGTCTGTATCCATATACATATTTACCTTTGAGCATAAATCGGCCTTTATGCAGACTTTGTTATTGACAGGATCACAAGAGGTTGCTTAACTTTAAAACATAACTATAGGGTCATAACAAGATGCGACCTATGGGGTTGTTGGGTTTTTTTTTTTTTTTTTTTTTTTTTTTTTTTTTTTGCCGGAGGACAGTCTTTTCTGACAAGGCCGGCTGTCCATCGCCACCGCTGGGAAAATTATGGCCACCATTTGTATATATGGTCTGGTGGTCACAGGCATGGAAGTGGTCTTCAGGGAGGCGGCAGCTGAGACGGAGGCGAGACCATCCCCCCAAACCCCCCTTTGCTCAGAGCTCCCAGAACGGAGGAATAATCAGCCCAGGTCAATTTCATACGGGTGAAGTCAGTGTCGTCCTGTTTGAAGGACTGATCTGTATTTGCTACCGTGACTGGCCATTGTCCTCTCCAAATTGAGTCAAAGTTCACGGGGGTGGATTAGGATTGAGGATTGAGGCTTGATGCTTGGTGAGGGAGGAAAAAAAAAAAAAGAGAAAAGTTAAAGAGTTGGAGAGACAGGAGGGCTTAGAGACAACGGCTGTGATTTGTCTTCCAGTTTCAGTGTTTAAAAGTCTCCCTCTCTCTTCGCCTCGCGCTCCAACTTAGCTCAGCCCGACCCTTGGCTGACAGATACTCAGCCTATGTTCAAAGCGTAATCTTCAACCTCTAGGTAGCGCCGCTCAAGCTTGAAAACAAAATCTCCATAAGAGAGACGGGGAGGAGGAGGAGGGTAGCTGCTGGAATAAAGTCACATTAGACAGACAGTTCCTCTCAATTGCTGAAACAATAAGCCCTATTTATCGCCCATTTGAAAAAGGTTTGACGTGGCGCCGAAACAGAGGGGGCTTTCATCTCCCTGGCATATTAAACTGTCACAGTGCTTAACTTTAAATTAAGGTGACACGCCAGTGACTTGGGGATGTCACTAATAGCGCAATGGCGACCTGCTAATAGAAGTACAATATGACACGTTTGCTTTAACTAAAACCTCCGCTGTCAGATTACGGCGGTGACATCTTAAACTTTTCATACATTAGCGTGACACTTGGAACAAATGCAATTTGGAGATGGGGGAAGCGGGCGGGCGGGGGGGGGGGGACAAAAGAAGGCGTGCAAATTCAAAGGATCGCAAATGGTATTGTCGCGAGGTGTCTTGCCGCAGAAAGGATGACATTTTTTTGTATTAGGTGAATGTGATAATTCACACATGTGAGACGCGTTTGTTGCTGTTTATTAAAGCACAGCTGTCCCTAAGAGGTTTAGGGCAACGCTGCTGCACAGAGGCTCGATGTTAGCGGGCAGATAGGTGAGTCGTTTTTCTAAGGCTGGAATAAGGGAAGGGAATTTCCTCTCTTTTTCTGTCTTTCTTTCTGTCTTTCTTTCTTGAATTGGGCCTCAGTAACAATGCTCACCCCGGATTATGGCACCGTGGATTACAGCGACATCCTATCCCGTGTATTGATTAGTGTCCGTATCAAAAGACGCCTCATTAAAAAGGTTCCTGGCCAAATGTTGAGGTAATATGGCGATTCTGTTCTGCAGCTGGTTTTCTTCTCTCCTCTCCTGCAGAATTTTTTCGGCTTAGAGAAATGAAGCTCTGACCGACGAGTGAGTTCAATCCTTTGAAAATGTTCCCGTTATTTAAAAAATATCCCACATCTTCATCGTCATGTCACTTTCTTAGCATGCTGTTTGAACACGGAGAAGGACAAAGGACTGTCTTACGCTGTTTTTTTCCCCCTGACATATTCCTAAGACATATTCCTTGAAATTTCCCAAAGTTAGAGCTCATTTACCCCAAACCTCAATGTCAAAATCAAACTCCTCACTCAAAACCACGTAGTCCACCATCTAAACCAAACTTTGCCGTCAGACATTACACACAAACCTAACCTGAACACATGCAAACACACTACATCAATTCAAAACAGCAGTGAATAATGATGCTAATGATGCCACCATACTAGGAAAAAAAACTCCTTTGTCGGCTTTTGGAAAGGAGAATATGCAGGGAGAAAGATGTTGTCTGTTCAATAATCCGATCAGTGTTCATTTGGACAGAAATCCCATTATTCCACTGGCCTGTTATCCCAAAAGCAAACAGCCATTGCTCCGAAAATAACTTGTGTTCTTTTGTTTCTGAGGATGGTGATGCTTTAATCGACTTACGTTCTTTCTAATGTTAGCCATATCCAACTTGACCCTGACCTTAATGTTAACCAGTAAGTCAAAATTACCACCCAATGGCAAAATACAGGCATAAATAAGCACCATCTGACAGTGCACACAAAACTAGAAACCAAATTCAGATTCCATTCCAAGGTGTGTTGTGACACGGATGAATTTCCTTGTGTTACGTGATTCTAGTTGGAATATAAAGGTGTTCATTTCAAGGCTACTAGAAGCCATTTGTGGCAAAGCAAAGCAAAGTTGAACCTTTTAGTGTTCAGAAAGTAGCAGCAGTCCAACAGAGATCGCGTGCTAATACGGCAAAAAATACCTGGTGTCCACATTTATATTGTCAAAAATGTTTTCTACGAGCGAATATACACAGTAGCATGTGTAGTTTGTTTCAGGTTAGCTTCAGGTTTTGGTTCGATAAAGTCAAACTTCCCTCGCAGTGTTAATTTTTTTGTCATGATTTGAGATGGGAGTCAAACCCAGCTCATCAGAGTCGAAAGTAGAAGTCATATAAGGTACATCTTGTATTATTGTGATGCTCTAAGATGCCGAACAAATGGCAAAAAGAATTCTGATGAAAACTAGCTTTTTGGCTACAATTATTATTATTATTATTAGAATTATTTTAATGTCGGTTAATGCATATTGAATAATCGATAAACAATCTGCTTTTCCAGTTAACTAACAGAGGCCTGGGATGACATAGGCTGCTGCCCCGCCCATTCACACACACACACACACACACACACACACAAAGGCCTGCTGACTCATATACGCCCTAAGACTCACCATATTACATTTAGACACACACACACATTCATATTTATACATGCACAACCACATCCATGTCTTTTTGTGCAATTTGGTCCACAGGTCTTGCACAGACACACACACACACACACACACACATTTGCACATACCTACTCCCACACACACATGCAAGCTTCCATTTACATTCATGTGATCCATGACTCAACGTGTACACACCCTTACACATGCACACCCATGCATCGACACATGCCCAAATGCATGCTGTGCGATTACACATGCATTTTCAGTCATACACACACTCAATCTCTCACTCACACACTCAGACATGCACACACCCTCGGCTACCTAGCCGTCAGCCGTGCGTCACAACGCCCAGACGCACTGAAACAATCAGCAGAAAAGATTTTACAGCGGGCAGTGAATTGTGAAATGTAAGTTTAGACTCCTCTATTGATATAAATAAACAGGAAACGTCCAGAAAAGCCGAGACGTGAAAATCACTGATGATAATCTGAGCTCCGAACCACAATGGAGACTTTGTTAAGGGCACAATTTAATATGTAAACATTTGGCGGGGGGAGAGGGTGTGGGCTCGTTGGGCGACCGTGTGAAAAAACACCTTTATCTATGTTGGTATAATGGTTCGCTATCAGAAAATCAAAATAACACAAAATATCAGAGAAACTCGCTCCTTTCATGAAATCGACTGCTGAGGGGAATCCAGGTAAAAGCCATGATTCCTCATTGGTTTCCCTTATTAAATCCATACCGATCATCAAGGAGACGACAAATAACAAAACACACAACAGAGTCAGGGGTTAAATAACCAGTGACAGAAAAAAAAGCTTAATATCCATTTATTGTATCTGTCACTGCATCATTTTTTTCCATCAACAGTTTTTTTAAAATTATTTTTTATTCCATTTCTTGAATTCAGAATTTTTTTTTATTATGTATGCATTTATTTTAATTTTTTTAATTTAATCATATTATTTATTTTATTATCTTATTTTTTTTATTTTTTGTATTATTTTAATAATATTTCAATAATAATTTTAATACAAATTTTTTAAATTATTTTTAATCTATTTTTTATTCATTTTTTTCCTGACCACCAGTAATATTTTTACCAAGTGCAAATCCATTTTTGATCCCACATTTCCTGTTCATTTTCCAAGATACATGACATCACAGGACCAAGCAATATCACAGCCAAACAATGAAAAAAACTGGATTTTACAGCTTTGTGATGGCTAAAATGTGGATTTTGCTGTCCCTAATAAGTTGGACATTCAGCATATATATCGTTATGAACGTTGACAAGGATGTTGCCTTATTTGTGCTCTAAGGTGTGTATTCATTTCATTTTTATAGCAAATGAATTGAGTTTATACCTGGGCACATATGTGTAAAAAAAAAAAAAAACCTGAGCATCCCTCTGCTTAGCATCAAGGCTAATTGGGGAGAGGGGGAGGATGAAAAAAAAAAAACACAGTAAAATCCCCTAATTCCTGGATTATAATTTAAAATATTCCAAAATGCTAATCAGGGAATTGCAACCAACAAAGGGATAATAAGACGGTCATCCAATTACTGGCGTTTTCTCCCCCTGTTTCGGAGGGGCCCGGGCAGACCTGGAGCCCGAACGCGCCTCGGCTTCCTTTTTAACCCGAAGACGGAGCGATGCTGCTCAAGCTGTGAGCAAACACGGGAGCTCCGACTGGGCCCTCCCTGTGTCTGCCTGTCTCACAAATATGTTAATTAGGGTCCAGATATTCACACACTTAATTAGCCGGGGCCTAGGTTGTTTCATTTTGATTGGGGGAGGAAGAGAAGGGGAGGAGGAGGGGTGGAGGAGAGAGAGACAGGGTTTACTTTTCAATAGGAAATTTAAATATGGCCTCAAGGTGATGAGGAGGTATTGTTAACTACTGTACTCAAATGAACTTTTTTCCTCCCCCGCCTCCCTCTCCTTCCCTTTCTGTGGCGGAGGGGAAAATCCAGCACGGCCGAGATTAGACTGTCATTTGCCGGCGAGCGTTTCCATTTGGAACGTGAAGTGATTGCGCTAATTGAAGTGGCATTCATTACATTAACATATTATACGTCGAAAATGAGATGGAGGCCAGCCCCCTGCACCTTACGCTGCACCGGAGAAGATACCGGAGCTGCGGCGCGTGATAGGAGAGCGAGGCCCCCCCCCGCGCCCCGCCGCCGCGCAGCTCGCCGTTCAAAGAAGCCGCACGCCGGCCCGCCACAATAGGCATCATTAGACGTGAAATTAGAAATTTTTCGGGATGAACTGTGCACATAAATTGGGGTGTGTGTGGGGGGGCTGCGGGGCATTTGACACGAGCGCTTTGACGTGTACGATTTAGCGGATGCCTCCCAAGTCTTGCCAAGTGGGTGCGACTTTGGGCTTAATGGAGCACAATATCAAATTTTTGGCCCGCGGTCAGAGGGTTTTGTGGGAAAAATAGGGCCGAATTAGCATTAAGAAAAAAAAGGAAATACCCGTAAGAAAGAAAACTTTGCCCCGTGAAGGTTGCTCTCGCTGCCCCGGCTCTCCTCCTCCTCCTCCTCCTCCTCCTCGCTTACTTAGCTAAAATAAGCCTGCATCTAGAAAACAAAATTCAATTAGACAAATGCTTCAAATCTCCGAGTGAAGAAATTAAATTTGCGCGTTTATGCGTTCACTTCTCATATTTGGCTTTCAGTAGAATGGGCATTTCATTTCAAAGGTGTTTTTTCGCTCATTCACCCAGCCCACATATCACTTACACAGAGGGATATTTTATTGTTCATGTAAATCTCTCTGCTTTTCTTTTTTCTTTTTTTTTTTTTTTTTTTATTTGAAGAAAAAGCAGCTCGGCATATTTATTGCTGTCGTGCTGAGCCTCTACTCGCCTCCTCACAAGATAGCCCTCTCCCCGCCCTGCCACAATCCCTCACACAAAACACAATGACCCAAATACACCCCAGATAGGTGGGATGAAGGGGACCCTCTCCCGCCCTGTGGCTCAATATCAGAGTCAGGTATTAAACTCAGACTCAGCCAGACGTTTCCACCACGCTTTAGTCTCTTGTCTCCCACGAGTTTAGCTCCCTTGTTGACTGAGGACACATGAAATATAAATATAAGTGTATATATATGTATTTATTCATGCATGTAAGTGGATATTGTCAAACTTGATGTCACTTACCGCTTCTTTTTCCGCTTGCTGCCCTCTGTGTTGGGGTCAAATTCAATTTACTTTATTTCACACACACATCCACATCAGTGCAAAAGTAATAAAATATAATACAAAGACAACAACGCAAGAAATGATGAGTGTCACTTTGCATGTAGGCTCAGTTTAAGCCGTTATAATTACATCTTTTAACACATAAATTTATACATAAAATTCCTCAACACAGCATGAAAGGTGCAAACATTAGTAGTCACAAACGTGTGACTTTGTGAATGCATCATTTCAGGCGACCTGAAGCTTTTTCATTTTTGCTTCGCTATACCTGCACCACAGGTGGGCTGCATAGAGTAGAGGACAGTCGGCTCTGACAGTTTTGTGCATACGGTTTGCAACACTGCACCGATTTGACCCAGGTATCTGACTTTGTTCACCGCATTTATTGCTCAATCTGCCATAAACAACGAAGGAAAATGTAGCTACAAGGAGACAGGATGAAAAAGTCACCATCGTGCATCAGATGCTCAATAAAACTCTTTTTAACTCGATCGATTTTGAGGCCAAAGTGCAAAATCCCTTTCAAATATGTGGGAACCCGTCACTCTCGTAGCCTAACGAACAGTTTACCATGGTTAATTCGGTCTAATGCTTTTGGTGCATCCAGGAAACACACATATATTGTAGTCTCATGTCTTACACACTCACTAACAACCTCCTTCAGTGCATATATGTAGTTATTTTTATATAGCTCATTTAAAACTCTCTCTTAAGCTTATTTTTTCCACTTGCTGTCCATTCAAACTCTACCTGTATGTTGGGATTAAATTATTTTTTCTTTTTAGCACATTTTATGCAGCATGTATTTACAAAAACAGTTGCTAGATGCCAAAAATGACAGCTAATGAGAGAAACAAGACCCCCGGGGTCATAAAGGGCCTGAAGAGCAGAAGTTATTATAATGTCTGTAAAGTGGAAAAGCGTCATATAAGTTAAATGAAGCAACAGTGAAGTTTAAAGTTTCTCTTAAAACCCGATGCACTGTTTTCTTAAATATTACCGGTTGTCTTTTCCACACAAACAGATAATTGCTGTCGACTGCTGAATGCCCTTAATGACTTAATAAACCAGACTCAGTGTTTTGGGGTTAGAGTTTTTGCAGCTATCTGTGCACAAAAATGTGAAGATAAATTGCTGCACGGATACCGGAGCAGCCCCTTTTTTAATATGCAGCTAAATCTCGTGTATGTAACGCCTTCCTGCACTGCCAGTTGCTGCTGACCTTGTGGCAGGCCTCCACCGGAAAACAAGCTGCGAGAGGCGTTCACAGATTCCCTTGAATTTTAGGAGAAATTTGACATCGGTCCAAAACCAATCCCCTGGCTTTGAGAGTATGCAAAACACGGCCTTCTTCTTCTTCTTCTTCTTTTTTTTTTTTTTTTTTACTCCTGTTCTTTACCTACAGCTGACTGGAGCGCCGGTTGGTGGCGAGCAGCCAAGACTGCGAGGCATTTGCTTTTACTTGGAGGATAACTGCTCCCCTGAACTGCTCTGGGATTTGCTCTGCATTATAGAAATGGACTGTGGTATGGATTATTAGCAGAACATATACCGGCCTGCAGAGTGTGTGTGGGCGCCCCGTTTCGTGGAAGTCTGTGTTGTACCTTTTGCTCTTTTCATCCCTTTTTTTTTTGTATTTATGGTTTAATTTTCCATCCTGTTGGCTCTGCACAGCGTCGTATGACAAACCTGGTTGTTAAAAGTGGTTTATAAATGTATATAACTTGACTTGAACTCGATAAAGAGCAGAGTGTTGGAAATCCCAGCGTGAGAGAGACGTCCGACGTGTCTTTGTTTTGCGTGTTTGGTGCTTTGTAAAAGCGGGAATTCTGTCAGATCTGAGATCAAATTGCACCTTCTGTTTTATTTAGCTCTGCACACAAAGTGGAAACAGCTAAACTCATGTCACTGCAAATCCTCAAAACACACTGCACCTGTAGAACATGAACATGGAGGGGTTTTTTTTTTTCCCCCAACCACCTTTGCTATGCTCTGCCTCCACTTCAGTATTTCAAATCGAGAAAGGCCAGGTGGCTGCAAACTGAATTTCTTTCTGCACAAATCAGTGCTGTTTTCAAAACCATGCAAGGAAATAGTAGCTATAATGGTACTTTTAATTGTATTTATTCCTTTTTTGTTCATCTTGGACCCACTTAAATTCACTGACATCTCTAATTTTCAAGAAAAATAGCCAATATAATGTTTTTTTTAGGCCGGCGCTCCCCCCTGTCCAATAATTAGGACCATAACAGAAGGCAATAATGTTTAAACTCTGATATGGAGGCGATTCTGTTTTGCATTCTGGCAACATTTAATTGTCCTCTCTTTAAGTTTTTGAAGTCCTTGGCGCTGAATGGGACGGAAATAAAGAGGCACGTTGCCATCAATCTCCGCTGCGCTCTCTGCTGTATCTGCACTGTCATGAGCTTAAGAGCTCAAGTATAATGAATTCAGTAGGAAGAGAGAGACAAAAAAAAAAAAAAAAGAATAACAACAGAAAATATGGCAGCTGGAAGTTAGACCTCAAAGATTGCACGACTTGGCACAACAGATAAAAAAAAAAAAAAAAAAAAAAGGGACAGTGAATCTGGACGCATATTGAAAAGGTTTATTCCTCCTTCAATTTGGAAGATGTGGGAGTGCAGATGTGTGTGAGCGCGGGACACCTTTTTTTTTTTTTTTCTCCGCGCTCTTGGAATATGCATGTGATGTGATTGGGTGGGATTTGTGTCCGTCAGCGCCAGTCAGGAACGAGCGCGCTCATCCCCCCCCCCCCCCTCTTGTCAAACCAAGAGTGTATTTATACTTTGATAGGGCAAAATCGAGCAAGAGGGGTTGGAATGAAGGAAAAAAAAAAAAAATCTCCTGTCAGCTATTCTTACATAAAATATTAGACTTCTCATTGTTAGGAGGACTCGCGCTGAGAAAGCCTAAGCCTCTTGACTTATGAATTTTAAAAGTATCCAAAGAACTGAGAGGAGCCTTTTTCTTTCTTTTTCTTTTTTTTTTTTTTTTTTTTTTCTCCCCTCCCCACACTGACCTTAATCTTAAATAGGTCTCGGAGACAGGTAGAGTGATAAATGGACTTAAAGTGATTCCAGTTGAAAAGAATAGAGCTAAGCCCACTTTTTCCGAGAGGGGCTTGCTTGCACGGGGTGGTGGGGTGGTGGGGGTGTATGCGGGAGGGGGGGGGGGGTTGGGCTCTTATCGCTGGCGGGGCGACAAACAGCCTCAAAACTCCCAGGTTCCAGTGGAGCGTTGTGGGGCTCGCGGTGCCAGCTGGGCTAATGCATAGATTAGTTTACAAGTTTGGCTCCGCTGCCAATTGGATTAAGCCTCATCATGCTGGGGGTATCGCCACATTGTTTGACAGTCTACATACGGTCAGCATCCGGCTGCATCCCACTGATGGACTTATGCTAAGTCCTCTCTTTTTTTTTTTTTTTTTATTTGTGTTTATCCCGACGCATTGTGACCGACGTGTCAGCACACTCTCAGAAAATAAAGCACATGGTTGTACCTTTAGGGGCACAACGGGCTTGTCATTGGGGCTGCACCCTCGAAGGCGGTGGCTCTCAAACTTATTTTGCTCATGTTCCTCCTTGGAAATACTTTTTTTTTTTTTTTTTTTTTTTTTTGCAGCCAAGCGCTCCCTAACCAGTGCAAAAAAAAAATATAGAAAAAAAAAAAAAATCCAGCTCCATCAGTGTGTGAAACAACAACCTGATACGGAGGAGATTTTGTTTTTTTGCTTCTTTTCGCTTCTTTCGCTGCTACGTTTCAGCTGCTGATCCATTTTCTGGATTTTTTTTTTTGGTCTTGACTTCTTTACAACCTCGGCGGCAGATTTAAACCACAAACACACACGCACACACACACATCGGACACCTTCGGGAAGCCAGGAGAGAAAACTGAACAGTGGCTGCCATGCAAGGTCACGGGTTCGGCGTCTTGCTCAAGGACGCTTCAACACAGGGATCTCTGGAGGAGCCGGGGATCAAACCGGCAACCGTCCAGTTACCAGACGACCATGCCACCACCTCCTGTGCCACGCCGTCCCCTGGCTTTTCAAGGCGACTCGGCCGCAGCCCACAAGTTAAAATCTACCTGAGATCGATATGTTACCAATGTATTTACATATTTATTTAATAATCTGGCTTAAAAGATGCTGTCTCCTGATATTGTACCTCAACATTTTCAGGAAATAGTACACATATGTGCCTTTTTTTCCCCCATGGGAACATATATGTACATAAATGGTTCATATAATTACCTTGAGGTGCACTAGTTAGCCCTGGTGGGGGTACATTTGTGTAGATTGTACCTTTTTGGACAGAAATGGACTCTTATTTCTGACGGTTGAACAGTTTTTATGGCTCCTAACTGCGCAGGTTTCAACACCTTCGCCATTTCAACCTTTTATTCCAAACGATAGGGCCCCGTCTTCCGCCCTCGGGCTTCGTCTTTTAATATCAACGCCTCTTGTCTCTCCGCAATCCTCCCCTCCTCCTCTCCTTCCTCCCCCTCCTGGTTCAAATAGGACCAGTGTCGAGATCAAAATATCGCTGACAGAGACCGTATCTAATGCCTCTACACCGAGCTATAATCAGGAGTAATCACTTTGAACTAGTTCTCACGCACACACACACACTCACACACACACACACACACACACACACACACACACACACAGAGCGGTGCTTTATTTTTCCAAGGCAAAAATTCGGTTTGCTGTCCTTTAAGACTCGGAGGTTTATTTGATTAAGACTGGAGCGGAGTGTGAGAAATCAAGGAGGGGACTTCAGTGGCATTCCTCAGTAATATTTATATGAACCTCCCCCACCACCACCACCACCACCTCCTCCTGGCCTGTAAATCATTTATGCACTTTTCCCATTGACGTTTGACTCCTGCTTCGGCAAAAAAAAAAAAAAACCTCAGAGTTAAGCGCAAATTAGGCCTCATAATAATAAACAAAACCTCCTGCTCGGGCATTGTCTCCTGTCAGATCAGAGAAGGAGGGTCAAGAGCAACTGGACCTCTAGGGCACCCATGGGACGGTCCCAATACCCCTAACAGCTCTGTGGTGGGACTGCCGCAGAGGCCTTTAATTGTTATTTCAGCACACACACACACACACACACACACACACACACTCCCCGCCCCGGTGTCCGGGCAAACAGAATGGTCCTGATAGCTTCGTAATGAGAGGCAGCGT